>NC_084589.1:51065445-51210445 GCF_033807715.1 Cololabis saira
CTCAGCACCTAAAGCAACAACATCATCACGAAGACTTGCATGTGGGTATGGGGGAGGGTTACTGGGGGGGGATCCCGGCACGGTGCATCCAAGTCAGCGGCGGCGGCCGCGGCTTCGTGGCGCTCGAAACCCGGAGACTGTGTTGGGGGGGCTGATAAGAGGGGGGGCGGAGGAAGGCGCTGAAGATGAGGGGGGTGTGGTTATCAACAAGTGTGTGTGTGAGCGGTAAGTGTGTGAACTTTGCCCCAGAGCTGCTCCTCTTCTGATCCAGGTCCACAGATGTTCCTGGGAAGGGGGGGGCTAGTGGGAGCAGAGCGTCTTGTTTTCATTCCACCAGGGAGATTGTGACTGGAGCAGCCGGCCAGGCTGCTCTGTCAAGGTCAGATTATAGAATCAACAAGTCTCTGGTTCATCAATGGCGACTCCAAACAGACAAATTTGTGATCAATTCCCGCCAAGCCGAGCTTCCAACTTCTCCAAGGTCTTTTCCATCTTGACAATGAGCTCAAAGGCCGCCGCTAGCCTGTGATTCTGCTGCGGTTTAGCTCCCCCAGCGTTAAAGTCTGAGTGTTGGTCCAGAGCTTATCCCCTCAGCCACGCTGGGCAGCTCTGAGAGGGCCAGGACTTACGCATTTGTCAATATATACCAGGAATCCACCAGCTCCAAAAAGCAGAAATCCTGTTATCATTAATCCAATTATTAGGCATCTTCAACGTTTTCGACAGACAGGATCGACAGGCACAGGATCTCCAATGTTTCCAGGAGTCCATCACGTATCCGGCAAGAAATGTCCCGTCTGGGCAGGAAGGCTCCCTTGCCCCCTGACTTCCCGTCGCAAAAATTTGGTAAATTGTGCTGAGAGACCAGTTAATCAATTCCATGATTGTAGAATTTATGAGGAGTGAAAAAGAGAAGCTTTAAAACGACAAGACAGGACAAAAGCAGTAGCAGGGCAGATAGGGAGGGAGAGGGAGCAGAAAAACGTCTGCCTTAGCCGAGAGCCGGAAGATGGGGGGTGAATCTTACTGAATGAACATGCTGATGAAGGGGTGAATCTTACTGTGAGAACATGCTGATGAAGGGGTGAATCTTACTGAATGAACATGCTGATGAAGGGGTGAATCTTACTGTGAGAACATGCTGATGAAGGGGTGAATCTTACTGTGAGAACATGCTGATGAAGGGGTGAATCTTACTGAATGAACGTGCTGATGAAGGGGTGAATCTTACTGTGAGAACATGCTGATGAAGGGGTGAATCTTACTGAATGAACGTGCTGATGAAGGGGTGAATCTTACTGGTAGAACATGCTGATGAAGGTGAGCGACAGCAGCGTCTGCAGGATTCCCACCAGGCGTCCCGTGGTTGATCTCAGGTTCTGGAAGGAATCCCTGACGGCCTGAGTGAAGTTCTGGTCCAGCAGAGACCCGTCCAGCACCGACTGCTGCTGCTGCTGCTGCAGGACGGAGGAGGGAGATGAGTCAACGTCCAGCTGTCCCTGTCTGCTGAGTGGTGTCGAGGACAGGTAACAGTTCTGACCTCCACCAGCAGCTCCGTGCTGAACTCTCTGGACAGCTGATCCACAGAAACGTTGAGCTGATCGAACAGCGGGCCGAAGTTTCCCTCCACCGGAATGTTCTCTCTGCACCACGGAGTCATCACTGGGGACGGAGGAGGAGAGAAGACTCACCACCGTCACCGTCACGGCTCTGGAGCTCAGTCCAGAGTAGTAGTCCATGAGCCAGACCACCAATTGCAATCAAACAGGTGGGCAATTTCTAATATGTTTTTTTGAGTTGCTACACAGCCCTAGTTGACAGTTTGACATGATAGCCCTTGCAGACTGGTAGCTTATTGGTGGTTATCATGCATTTAATATATGGACCCCTATAGCGAAAATACGAGAGCGGCATATGGTGCTTGTTTGGTATTATGGGACTTGTTGACTACTTGTTGACTACTCAGACTGCCTAAATCAATCTAATATGTTCCTCAGATATTGGAGAACTGAAATAATGGTATTTTAGGTTTCCCAGATGAAATCTGAGGCTGTTCCAGCCTTCTTTTTAGAAAAACTTCATAGGCGGAAATCAAAATGTACCTTTTCTGTTGTGTTTCTTTCCACAGCAGAGTAATTGAATAATATAAACATTAATTTGTGGACCATATTTGACACCCCCCAGGCCTCACCTTTCAGCAGGTACCAGATTTATACCTATAGCCCTTATACTTTTTGAGATATACTCATTTTTGTGTATGCATGTTGTTTTAGGCAGAATCTCGGCTGGATTTCAGCTGAATAGGGTAAAAAATATATAATACAGATATCACTATGAAACCTTCCCAGTTTATTACCAACCTCAAAACGAAGAAAATATTGATTGCACGTTTTCTGAGATTTTATGTTTATGTATGCAAATTATGCATTACCTCATTTAATATGCACTAATTTGCATAATCTTACAAAACACAAAGTCTGAACATTGTGAGTTATCTGTGGCAATTATGTAGATCCTGAATGGGGTGCCGTATTGGTACAACTCCACCTGCATTTTGGAGCCGCAACAAGAAAGAGGCAGGACCAAAAGATGAAGTATTTATCCCAAGTAATAAGGTGCAGGCAGAGAAAGAAAAGTGAGGGCCCTAGTCAGTGGTCAGCCTGGAAGTCCAACAAAGGGGGTTGGGGGTTCTGCTGGCAGGCGGTAGAAAGGCTTGGGTCCAGAAAGCACGAGGGAGAGGTCCAGGGCAAGTCCGTGGGGAATGTGAGGCTCGATAGGGGTCATGAAGAAGACGGTGAGGGTGTCTTGAGAGGTCCAGTATTTCTGGAGAATTGAGAATCTCATTCACAATGAGATCACAATGAGAGATCACAATCACAATGAGAATGAGAATCTCTGCAGCATGGGCTGCATGCAAAATCACCCTTGTGTCAGCCTCTTCTTGATTTGTCTTTAGGTCTGCAACGTCTTCCCACTGATCTTTAGTGATGTGCAAGCAACTTTCTGCACTGGCGACATACAGCTCTTTGTTGTTCAGCTTCTGTCTCAGCTTTGGTGTTTTGAACTCAGCCACTAAGAACGTAATAAGATTTGCTTTGTTGGTCGAGCTGCTGAGGAACCTTCTCCATTGCTGGATCCGGTGACCTGGTGCAATGTTACGGAACTGCGGTGCTGTGCTTCCTGTGGTGCCACCCCGTTTCTCTCTCTCAGCATTTTTGATAGAATCCTCCCGATAAACATCAAAGACAATATCAATTCTCTGACTACTGGCTCCCTCATGTAAGATCAGAGTAAGGACAGAGTCTGCAAGTTGAGAGAATGTCTTCTCATTGCCCTGATTCTTCTGTACCAAACTCATCCCATCGGTGATGGTAGCAGATGGCACAGGGATGGTCTCTGCTGTCATGACTTGCTTCTCCAGCTCCCTGGCCAGAACAGCTTTGTTCGTCTTGTTCAGTGTTCCATCTCCATTGGCAAGTGACCATGGCAATGGCCCTAGAGGGTGGGAAAGGACATCAACCATCTTAAGATGGCGGCTCTCTGCTGCCAGGACCATGAGGCCGAAGAGCTTTCTGTCAGCCTGCAAAACAACTTTTCTTGGATTGCTTGTAGATGTCTTCTTCCGGATGTCAGTAAAAGTCTTAAGTTTATTCTTGCTCATCTTGTCATAGAACTGGGCCTTTGGTTTTTGTTCTACAAGTCGATCCCGCTTGAAGGTCTCGTATGCTTCTGTGCCAATTGTATGGGCATCAAGAAGGTCCCTTGCTACATCTCCAGGGGCGAGGGTACCTGTTGCTAAGCTGACATACTCACTTTGATTTGGGTCAAAAGGGTCCGTCCAGTCATCTTCGACCAGCTTCACAATGGACTGTACATCTGCTTCATTTCTGTGGATTCTGGGCCTCTGTAGGTCTGGGTGGCTGATATGAGACTGGCCATTTCCCACCATAGCTTGGAGCTGCTTGAGGAACATGCTGCGGTACTCGGATGTTAGGTAGTACCTCTCCACGGCAGCTCGTTTTAGGCTGAAGCCCTTTGTGCCACCTGCTGTCTGGGTATCCTTATTGACCGTTTCCTCGATGGTTTGATCAACAGGGATCCGGCCGAAAGGATTCTGGCTACCAAGTTGGACACTGAAGCCACCCTGCATGAACTGGTGGTGCACCTCTGGATGATCAATGGGCAGACGTGTCATTGTGGAGTAGTAATATGGGAGGAAACATGAGTAATTCAGCCTGTCATAAGCAAAGCACCATGGGATCATAGCGCGGATTGAGGCTAGGTGCAGCATCCAATCCCCTTCTCTTGAAGCACGGAGCAAGCCTAGCAAGATCTCAACTATGTCGAGGTAAGACATCCGAGGTATGATCGCCTCATACATGATCTTGTGAAGTCTGACAGCACGGTTGTACTTGCGCCCTTCCATCACAGCAGTGATAGATTCTTCTGCAATCACTCCTGACTCCACACACAAGTCATGCAGGCCAGCATCCTGAAACCTCTTCCCCAGGATTGATAACAGGTTGCAGATGGTATGGAAAGCTCCCATTCTCAGTATAATGTTCTGGAACTTCTCTTGCTTGCAAGTGATTTCTGCTGCCTTGGCGTAGAGTGCTTGGTCAAAGACACAAACAATCTCCTCCAATCCAAGGCTCTCCATGATGTTTAGTGTTTGGGTCAGGACTTCATTGACAGTCGACATCTCAGTTGCTGGGGCATTGATTGTTGGCAGATAACTGACAGTGTCCTGCACCACATGCATGTTGTTGCGTGTAAGGATGTTGAACCCAGTCCAACTGCTTATGGTTTGGTCTTCTGTGTTGGACATCCGGGTGAGCAGCCAGATCCAGTTCTTGGTTAGCAGTATTAATGTTGAAGTATATTTCTAAAAAATCCTCACCCCAAATATATCCCTGTAGCCCCAGTCATTCTCATATGGGTTAGCTAGCTAGCTAATCTGCTAGCTGAGAATGAAATCGGCTACAGCTAGCTAACCGATACGATCATTAATGCTGCACAGGGTTATATTCAGATGAGGATTCTTTTTAATATACTTGTATCAACACTGGGCTATCCTTTGAAGTAGGGTTGAATCATTCAATATGGAAAAAATATGAAATTAATCTTTCTCACCTGATCGGGTGACAGCATGTTGACAGCACAGTTGATTGACAGCAAGTGAATCTCGCTGTGTGCGTGAGCATACTGGAAGCATACTTATAGGGTAATATGGATCTATTATTAGGATCTTCCTCCAAAATTACTCAACACTGAACCTCCATTTCAACCATTGTGCAAATAAGCTTTGTATGCTCTGAACACTGCGGAAACTTCACACATTCCCTATAGTGAAATGGATAAAGTATAATTTGCATAGCCTACATAAACATAAAATCTCAGAAAATGTGCAATCCATTTTTTTCTTTGTTTTGAGGTTGGTAATAAACTGGGAAGGTTTCATAGTGATATCTGTATTATATATTTTTTACCCTATTCAGCTGAAATCCAGGCGAGATTCTGCCTAAAACAACATGCATACACAAAAATTAGTATATCTCAAAAAGTATAAGGGCTACAGGCATCAATCTGGTACCAGCTGAAAGGTGGTGCCTGCGGGGTGTCAAATATGGTCTACAAATTAATGTTTATATTATTCAATTACTCTGCTGTGGAAAGAAACACAACAGAAAACTAAAATTTAGATTTCTAAATTCCTATGAAGTTTTTCTAAAAAGAAGGCTGGAACAGCCTCAGATTTTATCTGGGAAACCTAAAATACCATTATTTCAATTCTCCAATATCTGAGGAACATATTACATTGATTTAGGCAGTCTGAGTAGTCAACAAGTGCCATAATACCAAACAAGGACCATACACTGCTCTCGTATTTCCGCTATAGGGGTCCATATATTAAATGCATGATAACCACCAATAAGCTACCAGTCTGCAAGGGCTATCATGTCAAACTGTCAACTAGGGCTGTGTAGCAACTCAAAAAAACATATTAGAAATAGTCCACCTGTTTGATTGCAATTGGTCAATTTTGGGCTCTTGGCTCATGGCCTATAGGGTGTTAACAATTAATACATTTTAGATTAACTGTTGATAAGAAATTACTTGATCTTAGTGGGAAGTAAAAAAGCAATGACCAGGAGATGGTTAACTCCCCTTGGAGCTCACCTACTCTAGATGACTGGATTGGTGTCACCTTAGAGATTTTTAGGATGGAAAAGCTGACCTTCCAACTAAAAACACAACGGGACATATAGAGGGAATGTGCATGACGTCACAGATGCGACTTCACAGCGGGTTTCATCCATTGAGTGTCAGAAAGACTGAGTGTCAGAAAGACTGAGTGGCAGCGTAAACTTTCAGTTTGAGCAACTGGAAAACATCTAAAATGGGAAAGAGCTGTTGTGCGATCGACTGTACTCATAGATTTAGAAAATCGGAGTTATCGTTTTACAGACTGCCGAAAAATAATCTTAAAAAGAGACAAATGGATCGCTGCAATTCACAGAAACAACTGGATTCCAGGCACCGAAACGTGGATTTGTGGTTCCCATTTTGTATCAGGTAATGTTGGATTTTTGGGTAGCTAACGTTAAACGGTCAAATCATAAAGTTCGGTGTCCTCGTCACTTTAATTTCTACAACAAGTCCTGCCTTGAAGTCGGACCAAGCGTCAAGACTTTTGTAAGCCTTCAAGCTTTGCTTCGTGTATTTCCCCGGCGTAGAAATTAAGTATATAAATATCAGGAAACTGGATTCGTGGCCAAATATTAATGTCCATGGACCACTGGTTCTTGGTAACTGTACCAAATATTAATGTCCATGGACCACTGGTTCTTGGTAACTGTACCAAATATTAATGTCTATGGACCACTGGTTCTTGGTAACTGTACCAAATATTAATGTCCATGGACCACTGGTTCTTGGTAACTGTACCAAATATTAATGTCCATGGACCACTGGTTCTTGGTAACTGTACCAAATATTAATGTCCATGGACCACTGGTTCTTGGTAACTGTACCAAATATTAATGTCCATGGACCACTGGTTCTTGGGGTAACTGTACCAAATATTAATGTCCATGGACCACTGGTTCTTGGGGTAACTGTACCAAATATTAACGTCCATGGACCACTGGTTCTTGGTAACTGTACCAAATATTAATGTCCATGGACCACTGGTTCTTGGTAACTGTACCAAATATTAATGTCCATGAACCACTGGTTCTTGGTAACTGTACCAAATATTAATGTCCATGGACCACTGGTTCTTGGTAACTGTACCAAATATTAATGTCCATGGACCACTGGTTCTTGGTAACTGTACCAAATATTAATGTCCATGGACCACTGGTTCTTGGTAACTGTACCAAATATTAATGTCCATGGACCACTGGTTCTTGGTAACTGTACCAAATATTAATGTCCATGGACCACTGGTTCTTGGGGTAACTGTACCAAATATTAACGTCCATGGACCACTGGTTCTTGGTAACTGTACCAAATATTAATGTCCATGGACCACTGGTTCTTGGTAACTGTACCAAATATTAATGTCCATGGACCACTGGTTCTTGGGGTAACTGTACCAAATATTAACGTCCATGGACCACTGGTTCTTGGTAACTGTACCAAATATTAATGTCCATGGACCACTGGTTCTTGGTAACTGTACCAAATATTAATGTCCATGGACCACTGGTTCTTGGTAACTGTACCAAATATTAATGTCCATGGACCACTGGTTCTTGGTAACTGTACCAAATATTAATGTCCATGGACCACTGGTTCTTGGTAACTGTACCAAATATTAATGTCCATGGACCACTGGTTCTTGGGGTAACTGTACCAAATATTAACGTCCATGGACCACTGGTTCTTGGTAACTGTACCAAATATTAACGTCCATGGACCACTGGTTCTTGGTAACTGTACCAAATATTAATGTCCATGGACCACTGGTTCTTGGTAACTGTACCAAATATTAATGTCCATGGACCACTGGTTCTTGGGGTAACTGTACGGGTCACTGTCAAGTCCAACTGACGCTAATTTAAGCCCAGAATCGGCTGTTATCCCGTCTTCTCCACTAGTTGCAGATATTTTTGCCACTCAGTGCGAGTAAGGGGACTGGTCCAGTGGGGAAGTGACGTCAATGCAGACCCTCTATTTTACAAAATTTGGAATAACTGGATCGTATTTATCGCCCCCATGAGAGCAGATTTTATTTGATTTCACTCGTACTATTATATTTTAACTCGCTGATTTAACCTTTGACCGGGTTTTATAATTAATTCCACAACAGCGGCGGCAGGCGACCCCCTGATTTCTGTTCATAGTTCCTGTAAACAGTTTGTTGGAGCCAATATGGGTGTTTTTGGTTTCTTTTGGTTGGAAGACTAGTTAATTTTTGGTGTTACTAATATACCAAGCCACAAGGGGGCAGCAATCACCTTGGTAATGTGTCACGTCACACAATTAGGTATTAAATAGACACAGGTGTGTGGGCTC
Organism: Cololabis saira; assembly: GCF_033807715.1. Taxonomy (NCBI): domain Eukaryota; kingdom Metazoa; phylum Chordata; class Actinopteri; order Beloniformes; family Belonidae; genus Cololabis; species Cololabis saira. The sequence continues at coordinate 51,073,969 of NC_084589.1, forward strand.
AGGGTGTTTGGGACCACACAGGGAGAATAACGTTTCTTACCGCACGTTAAACTGCACTATAATGAAATGTTATATAGACCACGGGAAAACAACATCCCACAACAAACAACAATAACGGGAGAGAGAGAGAGAGAGAAGACCGGCGAAGCGGACAACAAACAAACCTAAGGTGCATGTAAAGAAAGTTTTATCAATCGGTCCTATCCAGGTGAACGTGGAGCCCTAGCGGCTCTGATTATTCTAGACGTTTTTCTGATGCGGTTTTAAGGAGGAGGATTCACCTCCCATTGCTGTTTTCCCTCCACAAGTGCTGTGAAACTTTAATTGTCTGTGGAACTGGGCTCTATAAAGCTCAAAGGAGGACAAACCCCCGAACCGTGACTAAACTGCTCTTGGACCAGTACACCTTGATGTCTAGTAATGAACATTTTCAGGACAAACAAAACTGGAAGGACGTTCATTTTCATTTACTTGAATATTGCTGTACCATTTTATACTTGTCCTTTCCTAATAAAGAAACAATTATACAAGAAATGACTTGATTAAATGAATCAATTAACAGTTAATCTCTGTTTTATCATTGGGCTGTTCTGTGAATGTGATGCTGATTTAATGTCTCGTCCCGGCCACACGATGGCGCCGTTGCCACAGCCTGTTCTAAAGGTCATGTCACCGTCGACCTCCTGCTTCCTTCACCGACGGCTGTCTGTCGACACTTAAACTCAAAAACAACAACCAAGTACGGTGTAAAATATTTGACGCTGTTTTAAAATACAAACACTCAATATAACTGCCTTTTCAACTTTGAGCGCTCGGAGACAAATTCTTTCACACTGGAAATCTTCTTGCCCACCAAAATGATCTGTTGCATCTACAATTGGAAAAGATAAAATACACACTAAGACGGTCCAATGATTGTTTTTATAATATTTGGAATCCATTAATAAAATATTTTGAAAAGCTCATAAATTGTGTTGGCCTTCTTTTTTTTCTTGTGTGTGTGTACATATATGCATATACATTTGTTATGGTTGTTTTGTCACTCTGTAATGGTAGTACTTTATTTGTCACTATAACTATTATTTTTGTATCCCTTTTCTTGGTGTAAGATGTAAATGTGTGACTAATTGGAAATGTAAAAAAAAAGGGGGGGGGGTTTAATAAAAAGAGATTTAAAAAACAAATTAAAGCTGCAAGCAGCGATGAACGGGCCCTCGCGCAGTTTTCACCAATCAAGGTCAAGGACTCAAAATGAAGTCCGATGACACCACCATAACTCTTTATATCAAAGCATTCAAAAGTTATGGCAGAAAATAGGAACTATGAAATATGAACCAATCAGATGAAGGGTGGGCACGCTTTTTGGCGTCGCCACGGTAACGCTTTTGACTGAGAAAAGTAATGCCTGTCGTCGCAGGATGGAGACGCACATTTTGATGTATAACACACCTGGGTGCACGATACGGTTCGAAGAAATGGCATAAATTGCGCCAAAATTACACAATTAATTAAAAATGGCCGACTTCCTGTGAAAATTAACTTGAAACAGGTGAAAATGGTCAAATAACAAGTTATTTTTCTGGTAATGACTCTTGTTTTAATTGTAATGAGATTTTGTTTGACTAAAAATGAGACATTTTAACTAGAAATAAGACAAATATTCCTGGTAAGATTTTGAGTTTGCACCTCTCATGACATCACACTCACCTCTCATGACGTCACACAGGAAGTGGAACTTCATGGAGAAGCAGAAGACGTGGTTGATGACGGGGACGGGTATGGCCTCCATGCAGTCGCTCCACCTGCTGCTGAACCAGTCGGTGCAGCGCTGCACGCCCTCCTGCACCACACCTGGAGACGCGAGGAGATGTGGAGCTGCCATCAGTCATAAAGAGGTAAAAACGTAAACTCTGGGGGGCGCTCACTGTCGCACTGCATCCTGGTCTTGGAGCTGAACTGCTCCTGCGTGCTGGAGTTCCCCCCGCTAGGCTGGGGCTGGAAACGGTCGTATCCGTACTGAAGAACCACCTCGTCTCTGATGCTCTGGAAGTTGCTGCTGGCGCTCCGAGCCTCAGACTCAAACCCGGGTTTATCGTCCTGAGGAGCAAGGCAGGGGTCGGTTAGTGACACACGGACACGGTTATGTGAGGTTTTTTAATTCATACGGTGGCCGAGACCCGCCATTGCTGAAAATTAAAGAAACGCTGCAAATAAAAATAAACACTTTGCAAATAAAATAAACGCTGCAAATAAAAACAAAGGCCGCTTCAAATAACAGAAACGCTGCAAATATAAAGAAACGACGCAAATAAAAAAGCAACAACGGAAGTGAATTACCGGGGACTATTTTTGCTGATGCACCGGTGTTTTTATGTGAGAGGAGAAGAAGAAGACGAAGAGGACGTAGGTGAAAAGGAAGGAATAAGAAGAGCGAGGAATAAGAAGAACAACGAACGAGAAAATAAGTGAAAAGGTTAGTGTTCAACATCGCTACGTGTAATTTTTAATGTGCAACACCGGTGCATCAGCAATAATAGTCCCCGGTAATTCACTTCCGTTGTGGCTTTTTTATTTGCATCGTTTTTTTATTTTATTTGCAGTGGCGTTTGTTTCTGTTTGCAGCGTTTATTTTATTTTCAGCAATGGCGGGTCTCTGCCACCGTAAATTCGGATTTAATTATTACTTATTACTTATTAAATAATTCCGAATTAAACTATTTTCCTTCCAGTTTACATGGAAATATTAATTCTGAATTGAGGTTTCCATGGAAACACGTTTGATGGTCTTTCTCCAATTCCTCTGCAGGTCTGGGGGTTGAAGGTTCTGATTGGATAGGGGGGGGACCGGAAGTTAAACTACCGGAAGAAAAACTAACTTAGCTGCTACAACTTTGAAAAGCTCACCATGTTGATGTTTCCTGTTTCCATCTGTTCTTTTAATGATTTCTATTTATTAAATAAATGGTCTCTGCTCTTGACCAGCGTTTACTGCTGCTGCATCTGGAAACTTTGTTTGGAAAACCAGCCCAGTGGAATATAAGATCATGGAGACAGACGGCGAGGGAACGAGCAGAAAGAAAGACCGGGATTAATTTAAAGAGGAATGAGTGTAAACATGATCACGGAATTATTCTATTCAGATTTAAAATCAGAATAAACCAGCCACTTACTTCGGAATTAAGTTTAATTCAGAATGGCCACTTTCATTCTGAATTAGGTGTTTACATGGTCATTCTTACTCATTTTAAATCGGATTTAATTTTAATTCTGTATTAAAGAGGAATTAAACTTCCCATGTAAACGCACTGACTGTGTGAGTGTTTGTGGGTTGTTACGACCGGCTCAACTTAAAAACCAGATCTTTGGGCTGCTCGGTGGTGCAGTGGGTTAAGAGGCGGCTCATATACTGAGGCTACAGTCCTCCTCCTGCAGCGGTCGCGGGTTCGAATCCAGCCCGCGCACCTTTGCTGCGTGTCTTCCCCGTTCTCTCTCTCTACCCCTTTCCAGTCTGCATCTCCAATAAAGGGCCACTAGAGCCCAAAATAATCTTTAAAAAAAAAAAAAAAAAAAAAAAAAAAAAAAAAAAAAAAAACAGATCTTAAAGGTTTGACAGTAAAATAGTTTATCGTCCAGTTTGTAGTAGTTCCTGGAATTAATTAATTCGGAATAATTAATTCCAAATTAAAAAACCTCATGTAACCGTGTCCAGTGTGTCTTGTCTATATCTGTGATGAGAACAAGAACGACCACAGAGAGACGTCAGCAGATTCTCCTCCTCTCACCATGAGCTCCTGCGTGACCCGTACGTACGGCTGGATGGCGTGTCGCCATAGCAACCGGCCGTGCCGGACCTGCAGGTCCAGGTTGCAGCTCAGAGACAGAGCAGCCGCCTCGGCGTTCTGCCGGATGTTGGAGACGGGACCTGCAACGACACCACGCAGCGGAAGAGTGAGAAGTAAAGCAGCCGTTTCCCCCTGAGTCTCTGCAGCAACAGTCTGGATCAGGGGCGGAAACCCGCGGCTCTACAGCCGTCACACACATACATTTATGGTTTTAATGTGGTTTCTGTAGGAGGACAAACATGACACAAACATTCTGAACGTTTTCCAATTCTGTAAAAATGTGTAGAATAAATATCACATTTCAACATTTCTTTTAAAGAAGATTTGTACAGAAGAGAATCAGGGCCATGCGGGAGAAAAAATATCTGAGAGGGGAAGATTTTTTTTTATTGTGCACTTTGAGAAAAAAGTCCAAATGATGAGAAAAAAGAGAAAAAAGTTTAAATGTTGAGAAAAAAGTTTAAATGTTGAGAAAAAAGTGGAAATGTCGAGAAAAAAGTTTAAATGTTCAGAAAAAAGTTTAAATGTCGAGAAAAAAGTCAAAATGTCGAGAAAAAAGTTAAAACGTCGACAATAATGTTGAAGTACAATTTTGAGAAAAAAGTTGAAATGTTGAGAAAAACGTCAAAATTTCGTGAAAAGTTGAAATGTGGAGAAAAATGGCGAAATTTCGACTTTATTCTTGAAGTGCAAAATAAAAAAAGATCTTCCCCTCTCAAATATTTTTCTCCTTCAGGCCCTGATTCTCTTCCCTAGAGGATTCAACGGAGCGAATCATTTGCATTCGTTGCCTGAATGTTTGCTCTGTAGCCAGAAGTTGTTCCAGTTCTAACTAATATAGAAACATGCAGCATGTGTTGCCTTCATTCTAATTCTGATACAAGACTTTTCATTTTTTGCGGCTCCAGACATATTAGTTTTTTGTGTTTTTGGTCCAATATGGCTCTAAAACATTTTAGGTTGCCGACCTCTGGTCCAGATGATGTAGCTTCATGTGAATCCCACCAAACAGCTACACCAGCGCCAGGAAGTCGTGTTTCTGTTTAGTTTTTATGAAGATGAAGCTTCCTCCTCTCAAGACTGGAAACAAATGTTCTGTTTCACATCAACAAATGAAATAATGAATGAAACTGCACACACAAGAGGACTGGGATCACGTTCTAAAACATCAATGAAGGTAAAGAAATGGCTAAGAAGTGAAATATAATGTTGGAGCTTCTAAATCATGCCCCCGAGGAACGCCGAGGCTCCGTTATTTAGTTTTAGAGGACTCGGCTGCACCCCCCACCGATCATGCAGAATAAAGACCTGAGGCCTCTCCTGCTTGATTTATGTGTCCGCCGAAGTTTTCAAAACATTTTTAAATTCACATGCCTTCACAATTTCTCTCAGTCGATGAAAATGCTCCAAATTAATTTGTAGCTGCAGTTTTCTGTACGATTCTTGTTAAAGCAACAACTGAAAACATTAAAATAGAACGCGCTCACGAAAGTGTCCGCTTTTACAATAATTTACATAAACTGCTAATAAAAAATATTGTTGTCCTTTTTGCTCTTTTAATCAATGTTATAAAGGTGACCTTGAGTGCCATGAAAGGCACCTTAAATAAATCTAATGTATTATTAGTGCCACGGCTGCGCCACGTGGCACGCCTCCTCCATTGAGTTGCGCAAGCTCAATGGAGGAGGAGTGCCTCGTGCGCAGCACGAGGCACTCATACTATTGCTCAGGCTCATACTATTGCTCAGGCTTATTATTATAGATTCTTCCGTAAAAACGTTGGCGCGTAACTAGTCCCACAGCTTTGAGAAAACGCGAAAAGTAAAAACGTAGAAACGTGCGCCTTAATCGGGAATCGATTGGTATGACTTTTATAAGCGATTGGCGTGCACGTTTTTGCGCAAAGTGCACAAACGTGCGCTTTTTGCCCCATCCGGAACGCATTGCGAGAAGTTTGGGGCCTCACCACTCGCACACCGTTACTCGAAAAATTCTGAACCGATTTAGAAAGTTGTAGACCCTGAATTTAACTACAGTCCTGTGGATTTTCAGAGCGATGGCACAAATAGTTTTTGCACGAAGTGCAAAAACATTTCCAAATTTCCAAGCTAATGGGGACCATGTATTTGTATGGGGCAGCATTTCACACTGTGGGTGGGAGGAGGTTAAAAAAAAAAAATATCACCTTTTTCCTGAGTCACCTATCTTTCTCATACTTGCACGTAGAAACGTCATTCAAACTTCAAAACGGAGGAAAACTTCTCTTCTCTCTCTAAACCCCGGACTGTTTTTTCCTAAGATGTACACTTTTCGAGATATGAGCGCTCAAGCGAGGACTGGAAATCACTTTTTTGTCAAATCTTCAGTGCGGTTCTAATTGATTAGAGTGGAAGAGACTTTGAAAAAATGATCATAATTTTTATTTGTAACTCGAGCTCACGGGCAAACCGTAAAAGCTAGAAAGATAATTTTTGGTCAGAATGTAGACATAGATGTTGAGATTCAAATAATGTGACTTTGACAGGCGTGGTGTGCACACAATTTTAACGGGGGGCCCAACAGACACGCCAAATCCTGTCTCGCTCTCCATTGAGTCCCATGTTAAATAACGTTTTCTTGAAAAAAATCTCATTTTTGTTTTCGAATTTCCGTTACTAACACATTTTAAGGAATATCTGTATGAAAATAACATTTAGAGAATCTGCTAGGTTATCTGTTTCTCAAAATGTTTTCGTTTTTCTGCTAAGAGCTACGGTTTCATCACACGGTGAAGTTATTTCAGGCTTGTCAAAACCGAAAATCTAGCTGACTCATTCCAATACAGTATATACAGCATAATACAGTAGCAGGCTTCCGGGTCATGTGACCCAGAACTGGTCACATGACCATTAGCCCCGCCCCTTCTTCTGATTGGCCGATACGTTATAGTCCAATATCTTTTGAATGGTTTGACATACAGAGACATGGGTGATGTCATATTACTAAGTCTCGAGTCCTTGACCCTCATTGGTGCAAATTAGCCCCGCCCCTTCTTCTGATTGGCCGATACGTTATAGTCCAATATCTTTTGAATGGTTTGACATAGAGAGTCATGGGTGGTGTCAAATGACTAAGTATCACGTCCCTGACCCTCATTGGTGAAAATTAGCCCCGCCCCTTCTTCTGATTGGCCGATACGTTATAGTCCAATATCTTTTGAATGGTTTGACATACAGAGTAATGGGTGGTGTCAAATGACTAAGTATCGAGTCCCTGACCCTCATTGGTGCAAATTAGCCCCGCCCCTTCTTCTGATTGGCCGATACTTTATAGTCAATTCAATTCAATTCAATTCAATTTTATTTATATAGCGTCTAATACAACAGAGTTGTCTCTAGACGCTTTACAGAGACCCATACCCAGAACATAAACCCCCGAGCAGTTATTACATAAACAATGGCAGGTAAAAACTCCCCTAGTGGGAGAAAAACCTTAAGCCAAACAGTGGCAAGGAAAAACTCCCCTTTAGGAGGGAAGAAACCTTGAGCAGGACCAGGCTCATCAGGGGGGACCCTCCTGCCGAGGGCCAGACTGGTGGGTCAGGGACGGCAACAGCACAGCAGGCAGGTGGAAGCAGCAACGGGATGACCGGGGGTGGGGACCGCAGGCCAGCACACAGCTCCCGAAGCTCCGGCCCAATCAGCAAGTCCCAGGTTGGGGTGCAGGGTCAGGAAAAGACTTGTGCTCCGTAATGCAAGCTACAAGCCACCCATGGCCACCTGCAGGACAAAAGAGAGAAAAGGGAGGAGAAGGGGGGGGCAGCAACGGGATGACCAGGGGTGGGGACCGCAGGCCAGCACGCAGCTCCCGAAGCTCCGGCCCAATCAGCAAGTCCCAGGTTGGGGTGCAGGGTCGGGGAAAGACTTGTGCTCCGTAATGCAAGCTACAAGCCACCCACGACCACCTGCAGGTTCCGGTGTCCGGCAAAGGATGCTGCAACATGGACAAAAGAGAGAAAAGGGAGGAGAAGGGGGGGGCCAGCACAAGAAACCACAGGAGCGACTCTGACACACTAAAGTTTACACTACCTAGAGATTTACCAACACCAGCTAGAGGTTTACTAAACACTAACTATAGGCTTTACTAAACAGAAATGTTTTAAGTTTAGTTTTAAAGGTGGAGGTGGTGTCAGCCTCCTTAACCCAGATTGGAAGTTGGTTCCATAGTAGTGGCGCCTGATAGCAGAACGCCCGCCCTCCAAATCTACATTTAGATACTCTAGGAACTACAAGTAAACCTGCACTCTGAGAACGGAGAGCTCTGACAGGAACATAAGGCACTATCAGGTCTTGCAAATAATGCGGAGCTAAGCCGTTTTGGGCTTTATACGCAAGTAATACAATTTTAAATTGGATTCTGAATTTTACGGGTAACCAATGGAGCGACGCTAACACTGGAGAGACGTGGTCTCTCCTGCTAATTCCTGTCAGTACTCGTGCTGCTGCATTTTGGATCAGCTGGAGCCTATTCAGCAAATTACTTGGACATCCTGCTAACAACACATTACAGTAATCTAGTCTAGAAGATACAAACGCATGAACTAGTTTTTCTGCATCACTCTGTGAGAGGATTTTCCTAATCTTTGCAATATTACGGAGATGGAAAAAGGCTATTTTACAAACCTGATTGACATATGGTTTAAACGACAAATCCTGATCGAAAATAACACCAAGATTTCTCACAGTTGCACTGGAAGCCATCGCAACACCATCTAATCCCTTCCTAAGATGCTCTGGACCAAGAATGATAACCTCTGTTTTATCTGAATTTAGAAGCAGGAAATTTCTGGACATCCAGTCCTTGATGTCCCTAAGACATGCCTGAAGTTTAACTAACGGTTCTGTTTCATCCGGCTTCATAGACAAATAGAGCTGCGTATCATCAGCATAACAATGAAATTGTATGCCGTGATTCTGGATTATACTTCCCAACGGCTGCATGTATAAACTGAACAAGATTGGCCCTAGCACTGAACCCTGCGGAACACCATAACAGACCCTTGACTGTTCTGAAGAAACCTCATGTACATGAACAAACTGGAACCTGTCAGATAGGTATGATTTAAACCAACATAGAGCTGTCCCTTTAATCCCAACAACATGCTCTAACCTGTGCAGTAAAATGCCATGATCTATAGTGTCAAAAGCAGCACTGAGGTCCAGTAGAACCAGTATGGACACTAATCCCTTATCTGAGGCCATAAGGAGGTCATTCGTGACTCGAACAAGTGCTGTCTCTGTGCTATGATGCATTCTGAACCCTGACTGAAAGACTTCAAACAGATCATTTCTATACAAATAGTCACATAACTGGCTTGAAACTGCCTTTTCCAGAATTTTAGACACAAATGGAAGGTTGGAAATTGGTCTATAATTAGCTAAGGTGTCTGGGTCAAGAGAAGGTTTTTTAAGTAAAGGTTTAATTACTGCGACTTTGAAAACCTGTGGTACATATCCTAAACTTAGGGATAAGTTAATTTGGTCCAGTATTGTCGTACCAATAAGAGAAAAAATATGTTTGAATAGACGAGTCGGGATGGGGTCTAACATACATGTGGTTGACTTAGCTCTATTAACGAGTGAAGTCAGCTCAGGGAGGTCTATAGGATCAAAACAGTCTAGAGACAAGTCAGAGCCTAGGGAAGTCGCTAAAGCTGAAGAAACACCTACAACCGGCTGGTTGATTTCTTCTCTAATTCTCGCGATTTTACTGTTGAAGAAGCCCATAAAGTCCTCACTACTGAGAGCTGCAGGAATGCACGGCTCAACAGAGTTGTGACTCTTTGTCAGCCTGGCTACAGTGCTGAACAGAAAACGTGGGTTACTTTTGTTATCCTCTATCAACGTTGAATAATAAGCTGTTCTGGCTTTGCGAATGGCTTTTTTATATACTATTAGAATATCTTTCCATTCACGATGAGAGTCTACAGACCTACAAGAGTACCACTTCCTTTCCATTTTACGCACGTTTTGTTTCAACATGCGGATATCTGAATTATACCAGGGAGTTAAACTCCTGTGGCTAGAAACCCTCCTTTTCAAAGGAGCAACTTCATCTAAAGCTGAATGCAACAAATCAGCAGTGTTACTAGCAAGGAAATCAACATCTGCAGAGGTAGAACCCAGGTCACTGGCCTCGACTACATCACTATTTCGCACTGTCGTAAGATAAGCAATGGCCTCCCTAAATTTAACAATAACTTCATCAGACAAACATCTGCTAAAATAATACCTCCTATTTTGCACTTCAACATCAACAAAATTAAATTCAAACGTTATTAAGTAATGGTCGGATAAAAGGGAGTTTACAGGTGACACCAACAGACCATCAGTTTCAACACCGTAGGTGAGAACGAGATCGAGAGTATGATTAAAACAGTGCGTCGGTTTATCCACTTTTTGTGAGATACCCATTGATTCTAGAAGAGAATCGAAGGCTAATTTAAGATTATCGCTTTCAACATCCATATGAATGTTAAAATCACCCACTATGATGAATTTATCTGTGCTGATCAATAATCCAGAAAGGAAATCTGAAAATTCAGACAAAAACTCCAGATACGCACCAGCAGGGGGCCGGTACACTACCACTAACACAACTGGCTTCTCTGATTTCCGGCTCGGAAATTTCAGACCAAGCATGAGGCTTTCAAATGTATTATAGTTGCACTTGGGTTCAATTTTTGTTTGGAGACCGGAGTTATAAATTGCTGCGACTCCTCCGCCTCGGCCCGTGCTTCTAGGAATGTGATGATTAAAGTAGCCGGGCGGAGTTGATTCATTCAAACTAACATACTCTTCCTCCTGTAACCATGTTTCTGTTAAGCAGAAAATATCACTCCTGCTCTCTGTAATTATATCATTTACTAACAGAGACTTAGAGCTTAATGATCGTATATTTAGTAGTCCGCATCTAATTTTTCGGTCTGTAATTGGTACCAAATGTGCATTGGTTTTAATTTTTACAAGGTTATCTTGGTTAACGCCTCTATAACGCTGCACCTGGTGAACTTTTGGAGGGCGGGGAACTGCAACCACTTCTATTTTGCTAGGCACCTGGCCAGAGTCGCCAATATCATGTAATCCTACAGTTTTAGAGTCGCTAATTACATAATGCAATCCTACAGTTTTGTTGGCAGGCGTTGGTCCTTGAGAAGCAACAGATGTGTCGCTGAGCCCTTTAAGACTACCCTTCCTCCGAACCGTCACCCAGCTGCCCTGCCTGGCCGGCTGCCGGGGAGCTGCAGGGGAGCGGTTACGCTCAGCTGCTACGGGCCGGTCCGCAGAGGATTCTATCGGACTATGGTCTAGTTGGCCAAACCGGACCTCTAACTGACTAAGCCTCGCCTCCAGCCCTGTTAAACTACAGCTCTGCATCCTGGCCTGGACCCTGCATTGTCAGGGGGAGTGTCTAATAACATTGGCCAGATTTCTAGACATAAGAGCTGCACCATCCCGGGTGGGATGAATGCCGTCCCTTCTAATCAGACCGGGCTTTCCCCAGAATGTCTCCCAGTTGTCAATAAAGTCCACGTCGTTTTCTGAACACCACTGAGACAACCAGCGGCGGAGCGAGAGCATGCGACTAAACATGTCATCGCTGGTCAGATTGGGGAGGGGGCCAGAAAAACCTACAGAGTCCGACATGGTCTTGGCGAAGTTACACACCGAGACAATATTCATTCTGGTTACTTCCGACTGGCGAAGACGGGAGTCATTAGCTCCGACATTGATGATAACTTTACCATATTTACGATTACCCTTTGCCAGTAGCTTCAAATTTGCTTCTATGTCGCCCGCTCTGGCCCCCGGGATGCACCTAACTAAGGTCTCTGGAGTCGGCTTCACATGTCTGACTATGGAGTCTCCAATCACCAGGGTCGGTTTCTCAACAGATGTGTCGCTAAGTGGGGAAAATCTGTTAGACACATGAAGCGGGTGGTGGTGTTCCGTGAGCCCTTTAAGACTAGTCTTCCTCCGAACCGTCACCCAGCTGCCCTGCCTGGCCGGCTGCTCGGGAGCTGCAGGGGAGCGGCTACGCTCAGCTGCTACGGGCCGGTCCGCCGCTAGCCTAGCCTGGTTAGCTGAGGAGGCTCTCGGACTATGGTTTAGTTGGCCGAACCGGACCTCTAACTGACTGAGCCTCGCCTCCAGCCCTGCAAATAAACTACACTTTAAGCACTTACCGTCTTCACTAAAGGAGGCAGAGGAATAACTAAACATTTCACACACTGAGCAGGAAAGAGGTGAAGCGGTGGGAGCCGGAGCGGCCATGCTAAGATGCTAACGGAGGCTAACGGACAGAAAATGTATCGGTGATTGGTGACAGTGAAAGTTACGGAAGAGAAAATGAGCGAGTGTTGAAATAAAGACAGTAATGTACCAGATATAGTGCTATTTTACCAGAAAACAGTCTAAGTTTTAGATAAAAAGTCGGGAGAGATCTGAGCCTGCAAACGCCGTGAGACGGCAGCAGCACAGACAGCAAACACCAGGAAGTGACGCGATGCGTGACGCAATACGTTACCCAATCAGCAAGCCAATATAGTCCAATATCTTTTGAATGGTTTGACATAGAGAGTCATGGGTGGTGTCAAATGACTAAGTATCGAGTCCCTGACCCTCATTGGTGCAAATTAGCCCCGCCCCTTCTTCTGATTGGCCGATACGTTATAGTCCAATATCTTTTGAATGGTTTGACATACAGAGTCATGGATGATGTCATATTACTAAGTATCGAGTCCTTGACCTTCATGGGTGCAAATAAGCCCCGCGATCATCCGGCAGTAGTCCGTGGCACTTCAAAATTTCCCGGGAATTTTGTCTAGTTATTATTATCATTAGGGCCCGAGCACTTACAGTGCGAAGGCCCTATTGTATCTGTAGGAATTGTTCTCGTTATTTTTATTTTTCCGAGGAAATGAGGGTCTTTTTTCCCCCTAAACGTGCCCCAAAAGTCACCAAATTCTGTACCAAGTCAGGCCTGGTGAAAAATGTGATATTTAATGGTTTGCATTAATGGGCGTGGCAAAACGGCTCAACAGCGCCCCCTAGAAAACTTTGTGCCTCAAGCCCCACAATACGGTTTGACGTACATGCACGAAAATCGGTACACACCTGTATCATGTCACAACTTAAAGAAAAGTCTCTTGGAGCCATGGCCGAAACCCAACAGGAAGTCGGCCATTTTGAATTAGTCATGTAATTTTGCCGCAATTTACTGTATGCCATTCCTTCAGCAATTAATACGGCCTGAACCGTAACGTGCACCCAGGTGTGTTATACATCAAAATATGCGTCTCCATCCTGCGACTAGGCGCATTACTTTTCTCTTTCAAAAGCGTTACCGTGGCGACGCTAGACGCCAAAAAGCACGCCCCCCCTTCATCTGATTGGTACATATTTGATAGTTCCCCCAAAGTCACCAAAGTTTGCACCAAGCCAGGCCTGGTGATAAATTTGATATTTCATGGTTTGCATTAATGGGCGTGGCCTAACGGCTCAACAGCGCCCCCTAGAAAACTTTTCTCTGCTATAACTTTTGAATGGTTTGACATAGGAAGTCGTGGGTGGTGTCATTTCTGATATGCTTATGGGGGGCGGTGGTCGTGAGTGCGAGGGCCCGTTCATCGCTGCTTTCAGCTTTAATTATTATTATTATTATTATTAGGGCCCGAGCACTTACAGTGCGAAGGCCCTATAGTATCTGTAGGAATCTTTCTTTCTTCTTTTCTTCCAACGCCATGAGGGCCTTTTTTCCCCCTAAACGTGCCCCAAAAGTCACCAAATTTTGCACCAATCCAGGCCTGGAGAAAAATGTGATATTAAATGGTTTGCATTAATGGGCGTGGCCTAACGGCTCAACAGCGCCCCCTAGAAAACTTTGTGCCTCAAGCCCCACAATACGGTTTGACGTACATGACATACACTTACATTTAATTATGATGCCAAATGTTTGGATCTTTTTTTCTCCATCACCAGTCACTCTTAATTGATTTTCTTCATGAATTTAATTCTGTTAAGTTTAAGTCAGATACGGGCCGCTTGTGTGTGTTTACCTGTGGTTCTGTGTGTTTACCTGTGGTGTGTGTGTTTACCTGTGGTGTGTGTGTTTACCTGTGGTGTGTGTGTTTACCTGTGGTTCTGTGTGTTTACCTGTGGTTCTGTGTGTTTACCTGTGGTGTGTGTGTTTACCTGTGGTGTGTGTGTTTACCTGTGGTGTGTGTGTTTACCTGTGGTTCTGTGTGTTTACCTGTGGTTCTGTGTGTTTACCTGTGGTGTGTGTGTTTACCTGTGGTTCTGTGTGTTTACCTGTGGTGTGTGTGTTTACCTGTGGTGTGTGTGTTTACCTGTGGTTCTGTGTGTTTACCTGTGGTGTGTGTGTTTACCTGTGGTGTGTGTGTTTACCTGTGGTGTGTGTGTTTACCTGTGGTGTGTGTGTTTACCTGTGGTGTGTGTGTTTACCTGTGGTGTGTGTGTTTACCTGTGGTGTGTGTGTTTACCTGTGGTGTGTGTGTTTACCTGTGGTTCTGTGTGTTTACCTGTGGTGTGTGTGTTTACCTGTGGTGTGTGTGTTTACCTGTGGTGTGTGTGTTTACCTGTGGTGTGTGTGTTTACCTGTGGTGTGTGTGTTTACCTGTGGTGTGTGTGTTTACCTGTGGTGTGTGTGTTTACCTGTGGTTCTGTGTGTTTACCTGTGGTGTGTGTGTTTACCTGTGGTTCTGTGTGTGTTTACCTGTGGTGTGTGTGTTTACCTGTGTGTTTACCTGTGGTGTGTGTGTTTACCTGTGGTGTGTGTGTTTACCTGTGTGTTTACCTGTGGTTCTGTGTGTTTACCTGTGGTGTGTGTGTTTACCTGTGGTGTGTGTGTTTACCTGTGGTTGTGTGTGTTTACCTGTGGTTGTGTGTGTTTACCTGTGGTGTGTGTGTTTACCTGTGGTTGTGTGTGTTTACCTGTGGTGTGTGTGTTTACCTGTGGTGTGTGTGTTTACCTGTGGTTCTGTGTGTTTACCTGTGGTGTGTGTGTTTACCTGTGGTTCTGTGTGTTTACCTGTGGTGTGTGTGTTTACCTGTGGTTCTGTGTGTTTACCTGTGGTGTGTGTGTTTACCTGTGGTGTGTGTGTTTACCTGTGGTTGTGTGTGTTTACCTGTGGTGTGTGTGTTTACCTGTGGTGTGTGTGTTTACCTGTGGTGTGTGTGTTTACCTGTGGTGTGTGTGTTTACCTGTGGTTCTGTGTGTTTACCTGTGGTGTGTGTGTTTACCTGTGGTGTGTGTGTTTACCTGTGGTGTGTGTGTTTACCTGTGGTGTGTGTGTTTACCTGTGGTTCTGTGTGTTTACCTGCGTGCAGCACCGACATGATGAGCAGCATCAAGTAGGCGCGGCCGCGGGAGCCGAGCATGCTGGGAAACACCAGGAGGACGGAGCACCTGAAGGAGGACGACAGCGCCGCGCCG
Organism: Cololabis saira; assembly: GCF_033807715.1. Lineage (NCBI taxonomy): Eukaryota > Metazoa > Chordata > Actinopteri > Beloniformes > Belonidae > Cololabis > Cololabis saira. The sequence continues at coordinate 51,089,304 of NC_084589.1, forward strand.
GCGGCACACACACCTGGAACACACACACACACTCAGTCAGATCACACACACCTGGAACACACACACTCAGGTCAGATCACACACACCTGGAACACACACACACACACACACACACTCCAGTCAGATCACACACACCTGGAACACACACACACACACACACACTCCAGTCAGACCTCACACACCTGGAACACACACACACACTCACTCCAGTCAGATCACACACACCTGGAACACACACACTCAGGTCAGATCACACACACCTGGAACACACACACACACACACTCCAGTCAGATCACACACACCTGGAACACACACACCTGGAACACACACACCTGGAACACACACACTCAGTCAGATCTCTAACGGCTCTGGTGTGTATCTGGGAGCAGACGTGACGGTTTCTCACCTACGAACAGAAACGCTGCTGCCAGTTTCAGGCTGAAGGTCAGCGGGAGGCTGTGGGACACGCCCAGGAACAAAGCTGGGGAGAGAGGTGAGGACAGGTGAGGACAGGTGAGGACAGGTGAGGACAGGTGAGGACAGGAAATGACCATCACAGGTAAACACCATCATCAGGTAAACACCATCATCCTGGGGACACGCCCCGTCACTGGAGAGGACGACCCACTGGTCGGCGTGTAAACTTACACCGTGTCCTAATAACTGCATGCAAATACTGTGAGCTACTTTCTACCACTAGCCCTAAAAATGAAGCCACAGACTTTAGGGCCCTTGTAATGTTCCCTAGGGATTGGGACACCACTTGCTACGTCACTGCGTGGTTTACGTTCGGGTACGTAAGCGACTGCGTAGTTACGTTTGCACATACGTCACACCATATCAGGAAGCCCAGAGATAAAAGCTGTTTTAATTTCCGCTGTAGCGCTGTTAATATGCCACTTTATTAAGTTTTAATATTTTTTCAGTCGTAAAAGTAACCGTTAAGATCCCCAACCTGGGCTCAGTTAATCCAAATAACGCCTGTTAAGAAATTTGATCCAATGTTTTTGGGATGAGAAGAGCCGCCGGCGATTTATGGCTCTGCGATAAATCGCCGCGTAACCTACGCCGTAGCTCTGCGTTGGTGTAACGTGGAACCATAAATCAGCCTTTATTCTGGTGAGATCTGAAGATACAACACAACAACGAGCAAGCGAGTGATTATGTACATTCACTGAGTGAATATTATGAAAGTAAAATGTATATTTCTCCCCACAATCCCCCCCCCCTACCCCTAGTTTTCAGTCCTACCCCTAAATTTCGCGCGTTCCCGTGAGGGTAGTGGTGTCCCAATTCCTCTTTGCATGTAGGGCTAGTGGACATAACGAGGGCTAGTGTGTATGAATCTAGCCCTTCACAGTGAGGGTTTTCAGATGCTGACTCACTGACCTAGGGCCAGAAAGATTTCCCAGAATGCTTTACGTCATTGTCATTGTCCTTGTGTTGAATTGTGCTATATAAATAAACTTGCCTTGCCTATTATGTAACAATTCCGTATTTGAAGGGACGGGTGTCCCTGGTTGTTACCTGCGCCGCTGACCGCCCCGAACAGCCCCCTGAGGAGCAGCTGGACCCCCGGAAACCTCTGGAACCTCTGGAACCGGCCCTGGAGGAACCGGCCGTGGAGGAACCGGCCCTGGAGGAGCCGCTGGACGGGCTGGAGGAACCCGGGCCGAGCTGGAGGATGAACAGACGGACATTTCAAAAACCAAAATAAGTAATAAATTAAAGCTGTAAGCAGCGATGAACGTTCCTCCACCCTTGTGCACGTTCAGGCTGCAGTGGAAGCTTGTATGACTTGATGTAGATTCTTCAGGCCTGGACATTTAGAGGATGAAACACCCACGACTCTCTATATCAAACCATTCAAAAGTTATGGCAGAAAGTAGGAACTATCACATATCGACCAATCAGAAAAAGGGGCAGGGCTAATGTGCACCAATTATGTTCAAGGACTCAAAACTAAGTCCGATGACACCACCCACGAGTCTTTATGTCAAACCATTCAAAAGTTATGGCAGAAAGTAGGAACTATCAAATATGGACCAATCAGATGAAGGGGGGCGCGCTTTTTGGCATCTAGCGTCGCCATGGTAACGCTTTTGACTGAGAAAAGTAATGCCCATCGTTGCAGGATGGAGACGCACATTTTGATTAACACACCTGGGTGCACGTTACGGTTCGGGCCGCATTAACGGCCGAAGAAATGGCATAAGTTTCACCAAAATTACACAATTCATTCAAAATGGCCGTCTTGGATGGAACCAAGACAGTACGAGGTTCATTTCAAGGCTGATCATGCAGTACAACAACGTCTTATATGCCCTCAAGACGATCAGCTATTTGTTCCTTGAAGGAGTCCCTTCGGCTTAGATATCTAGATGGTATATCTAATTGAGCCTCATTAGCTAGTGTAGAGTACCGGTCCCACACATGTACAAGATCCAGAATATCCGCTTGCTTTGCTGATTGTTCAAGTTCTTGGCAGATCCACTCTAATGGCATTTCCGTGCTCGGAAGTGACTCCATGCGTTTGGTCCTACGTTCAAACCTGTTTTTGCAAATCATGTGATAACTTCCTTCTGCAGCTATAAGATCATTTACACAAGCTAGTCGCACTCTTAGAATGAATCACACTTTGCTGCTTGTAGGATTCTGCTGCTGACTTTCATTTCTTGTATGAGATGTAGTTTTTCTTTCTGATCTTGTTGGCAAAAGATACACTGCTTTCAATCTATTGGAGGTATTTTTCTCCGTAGACTTACATTTTGCGGAGTTGGGGTGGATGCAGACGAACTTTGTTTGGTATCTTTTTTCGATTCTCCCTTCAATTTCCTTTCTATTTCACGTTTATTATTATAAATGTGTTTTTCTCAGCAGTTCCATAAGAATTGCTGAGGCAAGTCTCCTTGAAGTATCTCAGTAAGTCGATTTGTTGCATCTCGGAAATTGTCATGATGTAATTTCATCCGGAGTTGTCTTATACTGTCAGCTGACTGGAGGCCATCATTACTAACTGTCATGAGATTTTGCTTATTGTCTTCCTGGCATATGATGCACAACTGTGGGTCCGAGGATATTAAGCTTTCTTGGGTATAATCTATTGCTTCAGCCATGGTTTCTGTCGCCAATTGACTAAATCAGACCTATAAGAAAGAGTGAGTTTTCTTAGAATACGAATGCAAAGTCTAAGACATCGATATGTATTAATTTAGCTAGCTCATTGAGCCAGTAATGTTAGCTAGCCACTAACGTTAGCTAATCCCAGCAACTAGCTGGCTAACATTAGCTAGTTAGGCTTCTTTTAGTGATCAGAAATGCTAAAATGTATACTGTAATTATTTAAACTGCATAAAACATGTCACATTATAGAAATATACACTGGACATGACTTTACCTGTTAGCTGTCTCATGTTTCCGATCAGCTGTTCTGAGAAGTGTGAGAAAAGCTAAGCTTGGGGGGTGGGGTGATATTGGGGATGGCAAAGGTTCCATTCCAGCACATTTGATACATTTTACCTCAAAACAAAATACAAAGTAAGTAAAAGTAGCATAATAATAATAATAATAACAACTGAGTAATTATTCATAGTTAAAAACAACTATATTTCCAATATCTAAGCAGTTTCTTCACATTACATCTCAATTCTGAATATGGCATCGAATTGCCCATGTAGGAAAACTTACAAAAGCACTTTTACTTCATGTTTGTACCTTGTTTAGTCAAAAAGATTACTGAAAAATAGATTTCAGCCTGGCGGTGGCGGCCATGTTGGATTTCTCAATTTTGAGGCATTTTGGGACATTTTTGAGCTTCATATACAGCAGATTTGGATTCAGCACCCCTTAATACCCCTAGAAATGTTGTCAGTTATGAATATTCGCAAAATGCCGTCGGGGTTCTGACTTTGTGAAAATTGACCCTGTCTAGTAAGTGCTCGGGGCGGGCCCTAATAAAGTGTGTGTGAGGTGAACTTACGGGCCCTAATAAAGTGTGTGTGAGGTGAACTTACGGGCCATAATAAAGTGTGTGTGAGGTGAACTTACTGCGGTTAGAGCGGGTCTGCGGGTCAGAGAGATCCATGTTCTCCCGGAGAATCACCAGTTCTGGAGGCTGGAGCTTCTGGAAACCTCTGAAAACGGTCTTAATAACTCATCAACGACCGCAATAACGGCGAAATAACGGTAAAATAACGGTCCCAACGGTCGTTAAAGGTCTTATCAACGGTCTTAATGGTCTTAATAACGATCTTAACGGTCATATTATGGACGTTTGTCCCCGCTGGAGCTTCTGGAAACTTCCTTACAAGGTAACATCTTAATGGCTGTATAAACGGTCGGTCGTAATAATGGTCGCATAAACTGTCTTAATTTTCTTATTAATGGTTGTATTAACGGTCTTAATGGTTGTATTCATTGTTGTTTAATTGTTGTTTAATTAGGATATTAATGGTCGTATTAAACGGTCTTAATTGTCTTATTAATGGTCGTATTAATGCAGAGGTGTATAAAGTACTTGGAAAAAGTAACTAGGTAAAAGTAGAAATACCATAACTGAAAAAGACTTTGGTAAAAGTTAAAGTCACCCATAAGAAAATGACTTGAGTAAAAGTCTTACAGTAAAGTAGCTCACATTAAATGTACTTAAGAATCAAAAGCATCTTGTGAAAAAATATACTCAAGTATCACAAGTAAAAGTACTTTAAAAGTGCAAGTATTTTATAGTACGCATGAAAAGAAGCAACACAACCAAAAATAAGGATAATTTTTTTTTTCTTGCTTGTTTTTCTTTTATTTCACTTTCAGGTGAATGAAAAGTGGTATAGAATAACACCAAAAATAAACTGTCTTTCTAGAAAAATATAATTCTTTGATTATTTTAATTTGTAACTGGTAACGAGGTGGCAAATGTCAAAGTAACGAAGTAAAAGTATTTTTTTTTTACTTTTAAATGTGAAGTAAAAGTAAATGTCCTGATTAAAAAAAAACGCAAGTAAAGTACAAATCCTCAAAAAGGAAGTACATCTACTTCGTTACTATACACCTCTGTATTAATGGTCTTAATAACGACATTAATGGTCATATTAAAGGGTCATTAATGGTCTTTATGGTCGTATTAACGCTCTTAATACTTGTATTAATGGTCGTAGCCTATCAATGGTCTTAATGGTCGTATTAAGGCTCTTAATAATGGTCTTAATGGTCATATTTTTGGTCTTAACGGTCGTATTAACGTTTTTCTTAATGGTCTTATTAAAGGTTCTCTGGCGTTTGAGTGGACATCAGAAGTAAAAGATGAGAAGTGGTGAAGAAAAAAGAAACCTGCTGAAGAATGAGAGCAGAGTTCAGGTGGAGAGAGACGGAACCAGGAAGACCGGAGTCCTGAAGAGGTGACGAGGAATAACTAATATTAAACTAGTTCTAACTCATCTGAAACTCATTTAACTAATCTTAAACTAGTTCTAACTCATCTTAAACTCATTTAACTAATCCTAAACTCATTCTAACTAATCTGAAACTCATTCTAATTAAACTTAAACTCATTCTAACTAATCTTAAAATAGTTCTAACTAATCTGAAACTCATTTAACTAATCTTAAACTAGTTTTTAACTAATCTTAAACTAGTTCTAACTAATGTTAAACTAGTTCTAACTTATCTTAAACTAATACTAACCAATCTTAAACTAATTCTAACTAATCTTAAAGTAATTCTAACTAATCTTAATCTTAAACTAATTCTAACTAATCTTAAATTCATTCTAACCAATCTTAAACTAATTCTGAATAATATTAAACTCATTCTAACTAATCTTAAACTCATTTTAATTAATATTAAACTAATTCTAACTAATCTTAAACTCTGTTTTGTCCTGTTTAAACTGTTCTTTTTAGTACAACTTTTCTATTCAACAATCAAAACTTGTTTCCTCTCCAGACCGTGATTGAACAGGAACAAACATGTTTTACTCTTTTCTCTGCAGCAAAATTATTGAAATACTTTTAAAGACAACTATGTAGTTGTCTAAAGGATGTTTTGATTTGTTGAATTCCTGATTGATTGTTACTGGACGTCACTATTGGGGAATATTCTAAGATAAGATAAGAAGATAAGAGATCCTTTAATAGTCCCACAGAGGGGAAATTTCCATTCTGTGATCTTACAGATAGATAACACAAGATATTAGGACTAAAAATCTGGTGGCCTTTAGGCATCACTCAACAATGGGGTCATTTTCAAAATAAAAGCTTTTATTTGCTAGAGAACATAAAGTTCTTTCTCTGGACTAATGATAAAAAAGGTTATGTGGTGTGATAAGTCCAGATTTACACATTTACGGAGGGATGAGGCCTTTAGGGCAGGAAGAGAGGTGGATTCGTGCTGCTCTCGTCATGGGGCGGAGGACCAAGATTCCTTTGCTAAAAGAACGTGCACAGAAAACAAATTCCTGTTCCTTTATATGGGGAAATCAGGAATTAGGCGTATACGTGACCAAATATGACCAAATATTCGGGTTATAAAAGGAGAAACCCAGGGCTCATATTGGGGTTTTTAAAAACCCCAATATGAGTAAATTCAGGTTATTCAAAGGGGTTATTGGTGTTTACATGGCCGTGCAAAAACCGTGTTACCGTATTGGCCCGAATATAAGACGACCCTGATTATAAGACGACCCCCTCTTTTTCAAGACTCAAGTTTGAAAAAAGACTTTTTGAACACCAAATTCAATTTTTATACAGAAAATAATTACAGTACATCTGAAACAAATGATTATAACAATATATCCGAGAGAAAAAGCCTGTTATTTTGCCTCATTCAAATCATCATCTTGAAGTTTGCATCATAACTTCTCCTCAGCTGCCGGTTTACCTGCTGATCTTCCACCCACTTTTATCCAAATGGTCGCTACGTTTCTCAATTTTCTGTCTCTTCTCTTATTTTCTTCTCTTTTCTTCCTTTTTAAAAAAAAAAAAAATCTCTTATTGTTTTTTCACGTTTTAAATACAAACATAACAGTGAAACAAATATCTATTTTCTTTCTTACGGCTATTTTTTATTTTATTATCGTGCAAACACTATTTTTATTTTTCCTTGTGACAGGAGTTCGCTTTGGCCTGGGGAGTTAAGTTCAGCATTCGCATTAAAGATATCTGGCGCCATCTAGCGTTGTGAATGGGTATAACGTCTAGACCCCGAATGTAAGACGACCTTCACTTTTTCAGTCTTATTTCAATGCAAAAAACACCGTCTTATATTCGGGCCAATACGGTATTCGCTAATATTCTGGTTTTAAAAGGATTATTGATGCTGGAAACACAGTCAGTGTGCTTGTCTTCTCCACCATGAAATGCAGCGCTGCAGTTCTTCCTGCAGACTCAGACGTGTCTCTGTCTCTGCTCTCAGGTTGGGAGGACGCTCCGGCGTCGGCAGAGGGTTGAACCTCCGGGCGGAGCTCCGGGCTCACCTGGCGGAGGCCGGCTGGAGCCTGGCGGCGTTCGTCTCCGGGCTGGGCCTGGCGTCTCTGTACGGCCTCACGGCTCTGGTGCTGCAGCAGCAGCCGCTCTGGTTCTGCGTCTACACCACGGTGACGCTGGCCGGCCTGGCCGCCGTCGGCATGGGGCTGTCGGCCGGGGTCCGGGCCGACGTCATGGTGATGCTGCCCTCCATGTGCTCAGGTGGGTCGTCACGGCAACGCTGCCCTCCATGTGCTCAGGTGGGTCGTCATGGCAACGCTGCCCTCCATGTGCTCAGGTGGGTCGTCACGGCAACGCTGCCCTCCATGTGCTCAGGTGGGTCGTCACGGAAACGCTGCCCTCCATGTGCTCAGGTGGGTCGTCACGGCAACGCTGCCCTCCATGTGCTCAGGTGGGTCGTCATGGGATGAGGTCTGAAAGATCTGAAAGATTAAGCAACGTTTCCAAACAGATCTTTCAGACCTCATCCCTCGATCTATTTTGTTTCTATGAAGTGTTGATGTGGTTTATAATTTGTTTTAATATGGCGTTGTAAGAGTTTGGGAACAACACCTTGAGTGGCCAGTACAGCGTGACTTCCAAACAAGAGCATTTAGTTCAGTTTACCCGCAGTAGGATGGATTAATAAAGGATTAATAAACCATGCATGATAAAGGCAAGGCAAGGCAAGGCAAATGTATTTATATAGCACAATTCAACACAAGGTAATTCAAAGTGATTTACATTGACATTAAAAGCGGCAAGACATAATTAGACAGTAAATAATAAATAAGATTGAGAAAATTAAGATGATAAGAAAAGTAAAATAATAAAAAGCAAAAGCTGTTAAAACTAAGGGCAGTAGAATATAGCAGGTAAGTATTTAATTTAGGAGTACGCTTGAGTAAACAGTAATGTTTTTAATATAAAATATACACTCACTGAAGAGAGATTGTGGGGAAAATGCATATTTCTCGCTAGAAATGTCATCAAACCACACTTTTAAATAGAAGTATATGCATTTGATCACCTGCTGTGAGCGTCACATTTAGCCGCAGACGCGATTAGATTGGAATTAATACTATTCCTCTTGCTCTGAGAGAGACGGAGATGGGAACCTTTTGCGTCAGTAGGTGTCGCCAAAGGCTGCTGACCAAGCGTCCGGAGTGAGTGTGTTGGGATATCTTCTATGTGTATAAAGGTAAGTACACGCACACGTATAGTATTTGCAGTTAGTCATGGGCTTTAAAAATGTTTGAAATGGCTTTAAAAAGCATTGAATTAGATTAGCTGGAACCTGCAGGAACCCTGTATTAACAGAAGAGACATGAGTAACAGGATTTAGACTGGATAACTGGCAAAACCTGTAAATAGATTAAACGCCACCAAACACAGGTGGGTTTAGGTTCTGGTTCTGGTTCTGTTTCTGGTTCTGGTTCTGTTTCAGCTGGTTCTGGTTCTGGTTCTGGTTCTGGTTCTGTTTCAGCTGGTTCTGGTTCTGGTTCTGGTTCTGTTTCAGCTGGTTCTGGTTCTGTTTCAGCTGGTTCTGGTTCTGTTTCAGCTGGTTCTGGTTCTGTTTCAGCTGGTTCTGGTTCTGTTTCAGCTGGTTCTGGTTCTGGTTCTGGTTCTGTTTCAGCTGGTTCTGGTTCTGTTTCAGCTGGTTCTGGTTCTGTTTCAGCTGGTTCTGGTTCTGTTTCAGCTGGTTCTGGTTCTGGTTCTGTTTCAGCCCGCGGCCGGAGCTTCCTGCTGCTCTTGTTCATGTCGGTTCTGCTGTCCGGCCCGGTGAGCAACACGCTGCAGAACACGGACCGGGTCGCCTCCAGCCTGCTGTGTGGAGCCGAGCTGGCGGCCAATCAGACGCAGGAGCTGCTGCAGCGGGCAGCCACGCCCCTTTTCTGTAAGACACGCCCCCTTTCTGGGAGACACGCCCATTTTCTGTGAGACACTCCCCTTTCTGTAAGACACTCCCCTTTTCTGTGAGACACGCCCCTTTTCTGTGAGACACTCCCCTTTTCTGTGAGACACGCCCCTTTTCTGTGAGACACTCCCCTTTCTGTAAGACACTCCCCTTTTCTCTAAGACACGCCTATTTTCTGTAAGACACGCCCATTTTTTGTAAGACACGCCCACTGCTGTCTAGACCAGGGGTCGGCAACCCGCGGCTCTTTAGCGCCGCCCTAGTGGCTCCTGGAGCTTTTTCAAAAATGTTGGAAATGGAAATAAATGGAGAAGGAAATATATTTTTTGTTTAATATGTTTTCTGTAGGAGGACAAACACGACACAAACGTGACACAAACATTCTGAACGTTTCCCAATGCTGTTAAAATGAGTAGAATAAATATTACATTTCAACATTTCTGTTAACGAAGATTTGTACAGAAGAGAATCAGGGCCATGCAGGAGAAAAAATATCTGAGAGGGGAAGATTTCTTTTTATTGTGCACTTCGAGAAAAAAGTCAAATTGTCGAGAAAATAGTCGAAATGTCGAGATTAATGTTGAAATACAATTTCAAGAATAAAGTCGAGACTTTGCCTTTTTTCTCAACATTTTTACTTTTTTCTCAACATTTTTACTTTTTTCTCAACATTTCAACTTTTTTCTCAACATTTTTACTTTTTTCTCAACATTTTAACTTTTTTCTCAACATTTCAACTTTTTTCTCAACATTTTTACTTTTTTCTCAACATTTTTACTTTTTTCTCAACATTTCAACTTTTTTCTCAACATTTTTACTTTTTTCTCAACATTTTAACTTTTTTCTCAACATTTCAACTTTTTTCTCGAAGTGCATAATTAAAAAAAAAATCTTCCTCCTCTAAAATCTTATTTTTATTTTTCTCCTGCCTGGCCCTAATACTCTTCCGTAGCTTGGCGTAACAAAAAGAGTTGTGTGGAAAGACATTAGCAGCTACATTTGCAGCCGAGGAGCCAGTTATAACTAATATAGAAACATACAGCATGTGTTTCTTCATTCTAATTCTGATACAAGACTTTTCATGTTTTGCGGCTCCAGACATATTTGTTTTTTGAGTTTTTGGTCCAATACGGCTCTAAAACATTTTGGGTTGCCGACCCCTGGACTAGTAAAACTAAACTACTGTTTGTACTAGAACTTCTGAGTACTTCCAATAACACTCCATAGAGTTGTTCTAATGTTGAAACATGATATTGGATTTGAGTAGATTTTTAACCTTTTGTGAAAGTGTCATTTTTTCGTAGCAACATTAGAAACTAGTAGCTGTTTATGTTTATTTGTAAGGATCCCCATTAGCTCTGCCCTTAAACACAGCTAGTCCTATTGGGGTCCACATTAAAAAACAATACATTTAAAACATACAGTTAAAAACAAGACATGAAGAAAGAAAACAAAATGACACGACAAACCTACATTAAACTTTACCGTACATGTAAATCATTATCTTAGAGCAAAAAAACATACATGTAACATGTTCCAATATACCGGTACCGTAAAACATCATCTAGGCCAGGGGTCGGCAACCCAAAATGTTGAAAGAGCCGTATTGGACCAAGAACACAAAAAACAAATGCAGGACTGTCTCAGAAAATTAGAATATTGTGATTTTCTGTAATGCAATTACAAAAACAAAAATGTCAGACATTCTGGATTCATTACAAATCAACTGAAATATTGCAAGTCTTTTATTATTTTAATATTGCTGATCATGGCTTACAGCTTAAGAAAACTCAAATATCCTATCTAAAAAAATTATTATTATTATTATTATTATTATAAAAAGATATTCTGGGAATCTTAATCTTAAGCTGTAAGCCATAATCAGCAATATTAAAATAATAAAAGGCTTGCAATATTTCAGTTGATTTGTAATGAATCCAGAATATATGACATTTTGGTTTTCTTTATTGCATTACAGAAAATAAAGAACTTTATCACAATATTCTAATTCTCTGAGACAGTCCTGTATGTCTGGAGCCGCAAAAAATGAAAAGTCTTGTATGTATCAGCCTTAGAATGAAGGCAAATGGCAAAAGGTGAAATGTCGAGAAAAAAGTAAAAATTTCTAGAAAAAAGTCGAAATGTTGAGAAAAAAGGCAAACTTTCGAGAATTAAAAAAGAGGGGAAAAAGGAAGAAAAAAGTAAAAAACGAAGAAAAAAGGAGAAAAAAAAGAAAAAAGAGAAGAAAAAGAAGGGAAAAAAGAAGAAAAAAAGGTCAAACATTTTTTAAAAAGCTCCAGGAGCCACTAGGGCAGCGCTAAAGAGCCGCGGGTTGCCGACCCCTGTCCAGTATGTACATGTATCTGTATAAGTGTGTGTGTTTGGTATCCTATACATATGATATAGGTGTTTCTTAATTAGCTTTTTGAATATTGATTTCTGTGTTAATCTAATCATATAGTGGTAAAGAATTCCATGATTTCATTGATCTATATTCTTCTGTATGCTTCGGAAAATTCAGAAAATTGATAAATAGCTGTGACGTTGCTGTTTGCAGCCGTGCTGGACGACATCAGGGAGATCAGCCGGAACGCTCACGCTGTGGCCGGAAGAGTCCGGAACTTCATCACTGCTCTGGAAGAAAGTGTCCGCCACGTCGGTGAGTCCAGTTTATTCTGGTGAAACTTTCTGTTCCTCGTTGACAGGTTTCCTTCATTAACATGAGTCACGTCTGTGTATTTTAGTGTTTTTATTCAATTCAATTTTACTTACAAGACTCATCACTGGAAAAAACAACAATTTTCACCTGTTTCAAGTAGATTTTCACTTAAAATAAGTAGAAGAATCTGCCAGTGGAACAAGATTTTTTTGCTTGTATTGACAAGATAAACCTTTTTTCTTTCAAGTGAAAATTTACTTGAAACAGGTGGAAATTGTCAAATAACAAGTTATTTTTCTGGTAATGACTCTTGTTTTCAGTGTAATGAGATTTTTTGACTAAAAATGAGACATTTTAACTAGAAATAAGACAAATATTCCTGGTAAGATTTTGAGTTTTTGCAGTGCTCTGTCAGGTACAACCTGAGCTGGAGCAGCAGACCAGCCTTCAGGTTGATGCTCCAGTCTCCAGATTAGGTTCTGATTTATTAGAATAAATCCCCCACTGTACCTGTGATCCTGCAGCTCGCACCCTGAGGAACGTCCTGCACTTCCTGGTGGACATCGGAGACGTCTGCAACGCTAAGCTGGGGACGCCGTACAGGAAGTGCCGGCAGGTTTTCACGGAGGCGCGGAGCGACTGCAGAGACCTGCTGGGAGACTTCAGCTTCCTGTGTGACGTCGTGAGCAGCTTCATGCCGCTCTGCCAGCTGGCCCGCGGTGCGTTCACGTTCCTCCTCCGCCACGTTAATGTGACCTTTGAACCCTGACCCGGGAATGGAGGGAACGTACATGACGTCACAGATGAGACTGAGTGGCAGAAAGACTGAGGCCCCGTTTCCACGTAGTAAAAACGGTGGTGTTTTCATGCGTTTTGGTCGTTCGTTTACACGAAACCGAAGCTCAAAGTCTCCAAAAACCATAATTTCTGAAAACTCCGGCCAAAGTGGAGATTTGCAAAAACCTCCGTCTTCACGTTTGCTTGTAAATGGAGGGAACTGACATTTAGTCTTCAGAACGTCACATTATGAGACAGAAACGTCATCAGCGTCATTTGTGCGACCTGTGTTTACTATTAGTTTGGCCACCGTCAATATTTTCTTGTATTTTACTTGTTTTATATTCTAACGTCACACTTAAAAGTAACTCCACTTCTCTGTCACTCCAAACGAAAGTCTCTTATTCCATGTTGGAAGTAACTGGAAGTTACTCGTGTCATTTGTTGATGTTTTTTTCCAGGATTCTGATTGGCTAGCATGACTTTATCTTCTCGTTACACTGCCCCCTGCAGGTTTGGCTGCTCATAGCACCTTAACAGATATTTATGCAGGTTCCTGGAAATGATGGGATTTTTCAAAACGTAGAGGGGGAAATATCAGTTTTTGTAGGTGGAAATGGATGATCTGTGGAAACGTGGCCTAAGTGTCAGAAAGACTGAGTGTCAGAAAGACTGAGTGTCAGCGTAAACCTTCAGTTTGAGCAACTGGAAAACATCTAAAATGGGAAAGAGCTGTTGTGCGATCGACTGTACTCATAGATTTAGCAAGAAATCTGAGTTATCGTTTTACAGACTGACAAAAATAAGCTTAAGAGAGACAAATGGATCACTGCGATTCACAGAAACAACTGGATTCCAGGACAGAAACGTGGATTTGTGGTTCCCATTTTGTATCAGATAATGTTGGATTTTCGGGTAGCTAACGTTAAACGGTCAAATCATAAAGTTCGTCACTTTAATTTCTACAACAAATCCTGGCTTGTAGTCGGACCAAGCGTCAAGACTTTTGTAAGCCTTCAAGCTTTGCTTCGTGTATTTCCCCGGCGTAGAAATTAAAGGGGACCTATTCTGAAAAACAGGTTTTCTCTTGCTTTAACATTTATAAAGTGTTTTTTTCTTGCTTTAACATATATAAAGTGGTCTCCCCTCAGCCTGCCAACTCAGAGAAGGAGGAAACAACCAGATTCTGCAGTGTCTGTACAGCCGCCCGGATGAGCCGTCCAGTGTGATGTGGATCTACGAGCCAATAAGATTCTGCTCCCAAAGTTACGGAACGAAAATACAAACCACGCCCACAATTAAACACCGTGTCCTAACTGCATGCGAGCGTCCGACTATCGTAGCACTGCGTGACATCGTCTCTCTGTCCATCTCGCTCCAGCAGCTACCACTTTATTGAAGTTTTTGTAGTGAAATGAGGAGGAATCATAGAGATAACTTCTCATTTCAACTAACTGGATCAATCGTTCCTCATCATGACTGTTTCCTACAGCGCTTTCAACCGGCTTTCAACGCGAGCGGCAGGAAGAAAATAGAAGCAGGGCGTCCGACAAATGTTCAGCTCAAAACGGCCAGTTAGGACAGTCTAATAGAAAATAAAACAATGGAATTGATTTTGTCGCTGACACTCGCTCGCATCACATGCAGTTATGACACGGTAACTCCACCGGCCGGAGCTTCCACCATTTTTTCATAGCGGTGTATCGCGTCATTCAGGCAGCCAATCAGCACAGAGCCTCATTATCATAGCCCCGCCCACTCAGAATCCTGCATAGATAATGAGGTTAGAGAATGGGAAGATAAAGACATGGATCAGAGGATGAATTTCTAATTTATTTAGAAAAAACAATCAAAAGCTTGTTTTTAAGACATTCAAGGCCTGTTTAAAATAGGGATTAGACGTCATAATAGGTCCCATTTTTTTTTTTTTTTTTTTTTTTTTTTTTTTTTTTTTTTTTTTTTTTACCTTGTCTGCACACATATTATTGATTGATACCATGACGGTAGAAACCAAAAGTGTATATATGTGCATTATTACTATATGTAATATATACATATATATACGCACACATATGCGTACACATACATAAATATACACATACAAACCCAGTGTTTTTTTTTTTTTTTTTTTTTTTGGGGGGGGGAGGGGGTGGGGGGGGTGGTGACGACATCCACTGCCAATCCAGGAAGCAGGAACACACGGAGACACACGTCAAGCACTGGAAATCTGCAACAAAAAAACCACAAACAAAGCACGAAACCGGCACGGAGCCATCCAAAACACGAACAGCAATCGACCTAAATCTTGAGATCTGATCGCAGTCTGAGCTAAGCTATCGCTACCGCTACCTAAACCCAAAAACTAGAGAGCCAGCATGCAGGTGAACAAGCCAGTGTGTATGTCTATGTGTGTGTGTGTGTATGTATATGATCATGCATGTGTGTGTGTGTGTGTGTGTGTGTGTGTGTGTATGCATGTGACTAAATGACTATATGTGTGTGTGTGTGTGTGTGTGTGTGTGTGTGTGTGTGTGTGTGTGTGTGTGTGTGTGTGTGTGTGTGTGTAATAAACCAAACAAAGCTCCACCTGAAGTGTATCTATAGTGGGGGAGGGGGGGGAGCAACCCCGCCACCCGTGAGACCAGAGGCCGACAAGGAAGAGCCCGGAACCCAGGCCACCGGCAACCCCACAGAGGGGAGAAGTAGGAGGGAGGCAACCCACCGCCTGCGAGGCCCCCCCCCCCACCCGGCGGCGGCCGAGGGGGCCCGCGGGCGGGGCCCCCACGGCGCGGAAAGAAGCAGCCAGGGATCCCGCGGCGGCGGACCGCGACCCAGGCAATCCCCGGCCACCCGGTCCGGGCCGGACACGCGGCCAGGAGGCCCTCACCCTTCAGGCCAACGACCCCCACCCGGCAGGGGGTCAGCCTGCCCGGAGAGACAGAGCCGCCCCGGCCGCCGACGCGGGCAGGCGCACCCGTCCCCCACGAAAGTGGCCCTCCAAGACCAGAGGGGCGCCCCGCCGTAGAGGCAGCGGGGGGGACCGGAGACGGGCCCGGAGAGAGGGAACCCCCCAACAAGGCGACACCCGCGCAGGCCCGACAACGGAGGGCCCCAGACCCAGGCATCCCATTCATTCATCCATTCACCTATCCGATACCTATACTAATAATAATATAATATACTATACATAATAATAATAATAATACTAATAATAATACTAATAATAATAATAATAATAACCATCTTTGTATAATATAATATTGATAAATTATTAAGTTTTTGATGTCCTGCCAATGGAGGCTCAAATCCTCCATGGCAGGACCCTTCCATACCGCATTCTCACCGACACAGACATACAATCACGCACCGTTTCCCCCTCCCCGGGGGGATCCAGCACCGCCAGAAGGCACCCCAGGCTGCACGGCGGGCCCCGCCAGGCCCGGGTAACCCGACCCACCCGTCCCAGGCCCAGGCCGGTGAGGGAACGCGGGTGATGTGGGACCCCCTCCCGCCCCTTGTGTTGAGTGCATGTGATTAATGCCATAAAAACAGGGAGGAGGGAGGGCCAAGTATCGATTGACACAGACCCCCCCCCCTCCCGAACTACGTGTCCTTGTCAAATGTATTTATTAAGTGTTGAATGTGCAGTGTCTATTTTGCTGTTAAAACCGTGAGGCGGGGAGTGCCAGGCCCCGCGGGACAGTGCCCCCCACGACCCGGACCCCCCGCCTTTCGCCTATGTGCGTATGAATCGTGTAGGGGGGGCAAGAGGGGGAGCGGAGGCCGAAGCCAGGAAGCAGGACCAGCAAAGCCGGCCCTGATAAGACACCCGCGTCCCCCCACCGGCCGTCCAGTAGACGGGGGCCGGCCCCCCGAGCCGGGCAAGGGCCCCACCGTACCTCCAAGGGCGCCCCCGGCGCCGCCGGAGCCCCCAGATGGAGGGGGAAACGGTCCAACATCCTCCCATTCATACTGACAACATAAGACATAGATACCTGGGAATGGTGCCACCCCGCCGTCGCGCCCGCCCGTGCACCCCCCGGTCAGGGGAGGCCCGCTCCCCGGACCCGGCCCCACCCCCCCCCGAGGCCACCCCGGCGGACACCCCAAGGGTCCCGGAGTCCCCACATCCGCAGGGGCACTTGGCCCCCGCCCAGCGACGGAGGACCAAGGCAGCAATGCCCCCCCAGCGCAGACAGCCACCCCCCACCCAGGCAGGGCCGGGCCCTCCGGGTGGGACCCCCACGTCCACGGCCCCGCCCCCCCCGGGAGGCCCGGAGACGCCCCAGCCACAGCCCCCCGCCCGAGCCCTCCCCAGCCACCCCCCCCCCCACCGCCATGAGGTAACCCCCCCCACAGGCCCCCAAGGCCCCCACCGGCTAGGGACAGGGACCCGCGGCCCCCCCCACCGCCCCCCAGGGGCCACCAGAGGCCCGCGCCCCAGACCCCCCAAGCCGACCCCCAACCCCAAGGGCTACGAGATCACCAATAGGTCCCATTTAAGTACATATAAATATCAGGAAACTGGATTCGTGGTCAAATATTAATGTCCATGGACCACTGGTTCTTGGTAACTGTACCAAATATTAATGTCCATGAACCACTGGTTCTTGGTAACTGTACCAAATATTAATGTCCATGAACCACTGGTTCTTGGTAACTGTACCAAATATTAATGTCCATGGACCACTGGTTCTTGGTAACTGTACCAAATATTAATGTCCATGGACCACTGGTTCTTGGTAACTGTACCAAATATTAATGTCCATGGACCACTGGTTCTTGGTAACTGTACCAAATATTAATGTCCATGGACCACTGGTTCTTGGTAACTGTACCAAATATTAATGTCCATGGACCACTGGTTCTTGGGGTAACTGTACCAAATATTAATGTCCATGGACCACTGGTTCTTGGGGTAACTGTACCAAATATTAATGTCCATGGACCACTGGTTCTTGGTAACTGTACCAAATATTAATGTCCATGGACATCTGGTCACTGTCAAGTCCAACTGATGCTAATTTAAGCTGATAATCAGCTGTTATCCCGTCTTCTCCACTAGTTTTTGCTGATGTTTTACCACTCAGTGCAGTTAGGGGACCTGGTCCAGTGGGAAGTGACATCATTGCATTCCCTCTATATTCATGTCTGATGTTTAGTTTTGTGTTTCTGCAGCCGGGGAGTTGTTCTGCACCATCCTCTCTATATTCATGTCTGATGTTTAGTTTTGTGTCTCTGTCAGCCGGGGAGTTGTTCTGCACCATCCCCTCCTACATCGCCCAGCACCTGAAGCAACGGCTGGCAGATCGTGAGTTTCCCGTCTCTCCGTCTCTTCATGTCCTTTATCGGCACCAGCTCATCGTTTCCACCTGACGTCTTCCAGCCACGGTTGCAGCGTTCAGGAAGATGATGGAGCAGTTTGAGTTCAACATCTCGGCCTCGGTGAACCTGGACCTAGACGCCAACAGCAGCCGCTCCCTGAGACAGGTTTCCCAGGACATCATGAGGGAAGTTTCCTCAGACCTGCAGATGTTTCAGTGGCTGAGCGAGCCGCTCGTCTACAGCTCCCTCTTCCTGCTCGGCTGGAGCTTCCTCAGGTCAGAGTTCAGCATTTATCTCTGAGTTTCCTGCAGACACACGTTTCTGCTATAGGCCTGTGTTGAAAAAATACATTTTCCAATTCTAAATTGATTCTCATATTAATTCCTAAAAATCGATTCGTATGTCTAAATATCGATTTTTGGTATTTTTTTGTTAACGCCCAAAAAAGGAATGTTTTGTTGGACATAAGAATAACTACTGCCATGTTTTTGCCTTTAAATATGTTTAAAGGTATGACGACATTAAAGTTTTCAGTTATAATTGCATAAATTGTTTATATTTCATTACTTTATATACTGTCTTGGGGTTACATTTACATAATAAAAGTGACAGGAAGATCTTGTTTTCTATTGATCAAGTTTATGAAGGATAATAGTGAATATTTCATAAAAAGAGGTGCAGATGGTTCGTGTCGACCAGACTGAGATCGTTCTTAACAATCTTTTTTGGATTATCAGTAATTTGTTGAGAAAAGTTGGATAAGTTGCAGAGCAGACAATATTGCAGTAATTGACGCTCAGCCACTTTGATGGCGTGTTAAAACTCCCACCGTTCTTATTCCCCAAGCCAAGAAATTAAAGAGAAATACAAAATCAAATGCAATGCTAAAGCGATCAAATATCTGGGTGTGATACTGGCAAAAAATCTCAATAAAACATTCAAAATAAATTATAATCAGATTAATGATAGATATCAGGCGGTGGTCAGCTTTCAACATGGATTTTGAGACACGAATTGAGATAATAAAAATGAATGTATTACCAAGATTGCTGTGCCTTTTTCAATCCATCCCACAAATGATTCCAATGATACAATTCAGACAACGGGACCAACTTATATCTAGATTTATCTGGGCTGGACAGAAATCAAGGGTCAGGTATAAGACACTCCTACCCAACCTGAAACAATACTTCTATGTATCTGAAAATACTAAATAAAAAAAACTCCCACCGTTAACCGCGGTGTTGCTGGCGCCACTGCGGCGTCGCCGCGGATCCCCGACGTTTCTAAACTCCCGTGTTCTGGTTCTGTGTTCTGGTTCTGTCCTCAGGGCGGTTCTCTACAGACGCCGCTACCTGCGGACCCTCAGCTTTGACAACGTTTACATCACCGCTCAGTTCCAGGAGTTGGACCAGCAGCTCAGCTCCGGGGGCGGAGCCTCCGTCCTCCCGCTCTCACGCAGAGAGAGACAGACCTACATCTCACCACGTAAACATCTCACCATGTAAACATCTCACCACGTAAACATCTCACCACGTAAACATCTCACCACGTAAACATCTCACCACATAAACATCTCACCACATAAACATCTTACCACGTAAACATTCGGGGGTTTCCTCGTCTATCGACAAACGCGTAAGTCGGTGACAGCTGTTTTGGCCTTTTCCGAGCTGCCTGACGTGACTGAAGGGATAAGCTCTGCGACTAACACTCTGACTTTAACGCTGGGGGAGCAAGGCTGCAAGCTAGATGCGATTCTTGAACAGAATCACAGGCTGGCGTCGGTCTTTGAGCTCATTGGCAAGATGGAGAAGAACTTGGAGAAGTTGGAAGCTCGGCTTGGCGGGAATTGATCACAAATTTGTCTGTTTGAAGTCGCCATTGAGGAAGACTTGAGGAAGACTTGAGGAGACTTAAGGCAGATGGAAAATTACTGCTCTGCCTGTTCTTTTCAATAAAATTGTTGATTCTATAATCTGGCCTTGACACAGCGGTTTAATAATAATAATAATGCATTTAACTTGTAACGCACTTTCCATTCAATGAATCTCAAAGTGCTACACTTAGACCATTATTCATTCATACACATTCTCTCTGGTGGTGGTAAGCTACATTGTAGCCACAGCTGCCCTGGGGCAGACTGACAGAAGCGTGGCTGCCATTCCGCGCCAAACGGCCCCTCCGACCACCACCAACAGCTGATCGATGTAGTCACAATCTCCCTGATGGAATGTAAACATGGTGACTCTGCCCCGGAACAACCCTTCCCCCTCCAGATCACCCGTGGACCTGTTTTCAGAACTGACCGAGCCGCCTGATAACACCAAGGACATTGGCTGAGGCAGCTCTGAGCGTGTCCATGGACTTACCGCTGCACACACACTTGCTGATAACCACCTCCCTCATTCTCAACGCCTTCCCGGCTATAAGTCTTGTGAAGTTGATGTAAATTTGTCATGTGCTTTCTGTGCTGAGGTGTTTTTTTGCACTTTCTCACTCTGTACTTATACACAGTGTGAAGATGCCTTTTTCTTCCCTCCTCCCTCCCCCACCCCCAACGTCACCCTTTCTCTGCTTTGTTCCGGTTTCGGGTCGCTGCTCGTTGTGGTCGACCGGCCAGCAGCTGAGCGGATTTACTGTACTTGTATTGCTGCTTAGTTGTCCTGAATTGCCCCTCGGAGATGAATGAAGTTTCTCTGAATCTGAATCTGAATCTGAATGTGAGATGCAGTGCTGTACGGTAACCATGGTAACCAGGTCTCCCGTCTCAGTGTCGTTCCAGCTGTCGGGCGCGGAGCGGCGGTCGGTGGTGAAGGGCGTGGCCTCCGTCCTCCGACACCTGCTGATGGGCGTCCTGCTGGTGGGACTGGACTTCCTGCTGTTCTGGATCCTGGACCAGGTCCAGCACCAGCTGAAGGGGGACGTGGTGGCCCGAGGTGAGACCTGTCCCTGTAGGGGACGTGGTGGCCCGAGGTGAGACCTGTCCCTGTAGGGGGACGTGGTGGCCCGAGGTGTGACCTGTCCCTGTAGGGGACGTGGTGGTGGAGGTGAGACCTGTCCCTGTAGGGGGACGTGGTGGCCCGAGGTGAGACCTGTCCCTGTAGGGGACGTGGTGGTGGAGGTGAGACCTGTCCCTGTAGGGGACGTGGTGGCCCGAGGTGAGACCAGGGGGATGTGGTGGCCCGAGGTGAGACCGGGGGTAACCATGGTGACGCTCTGACGGGTACGGCCGGTAACCACGGTGACTCTGTCCCCCAGCTCCGGTCCTGCTGGCGGTCCAGGTGGACGGGTCCGGGGTCGTAACTGTTAGGTTCCTAAATCAATATAACATAAATTCATAACTTAGGAAAGACACAGAGACTGTGGAATGATCTTTAAGGCGCTCCTGCAGGAGGGGGAGAGCACACTGACAGAGCCGCTGACAGCAAATGCTTCCCAAAGACCCTCCCCTTGCATGAAGCTTTTTATTGAGAAAAGGGGTGACAGGAACATGACCATATTTGGTAGACAATGAACAATTAGAAGAAAACAAATACGGAGTTTCCAAACCTCGAGGTTTAAAACAGACACATATGTTACATGTGACATCTCATTTAAAGAGGATGCAGAAGCTTAAGCTTTATAAACCATAGGTCACTGGGGTCGAATGCCTTCTGGGGCTAAAACAGAAACTCTGAACAGATGCTTCCAAAGACACAATGGGTCAGTTTTTCCCAGGACAGCCGACTCCCCCCTGAGTATCTCCCAGGAAGTGGCTGCCCTGTCATCTGTTAGAGCATGTGATGGGGGTCTTGAAACAGATGCGTGCAGGCTAACCTTAAAAATACAATGGGACAGTTGTGGACAGCCGACCCCCCCTGACAGAAATCAGGAAGTGCTGCCCTGTCGTCTGCTAACATGTGATAAGAATGTGAAAAACAGTCAGCTCCCCAAGCTGACTTGATTCTGATTCCGATTCTGGTAGTTTTCATAAGGACAAACTTGTTCAAAAGTTTAATTAATCTCACAGTAACCATGGTGACGCTCTGGCGGTAACCATGGTGACTCTGTCCTCCAGCTCCGGTGCTGCTGGCGGTCCAGGTGGACGGGTCCGGTTACGCCTCAGACGTCTTCAGGGACCTGGTGTCCTCGTTCAACGTCCTGCAGGGAGGAAATGTCACCGTGATCAGCAGGAAGTGTCTGCTGGAGCCGTCGGAGCCGGACTACACCGCCTGTTTCCTGCTCGGTACGCCGTCACGCACTACACCACAACACCACAACACACACTTCAAACTCATTTAAAGGGGACCTATTATTATTCTCTTGTTTTAACAAATATAAAGTGGTCTCCCCCTCAGCCTGCCAACGCCAAAGGTGGAAAGCAACCAAATTCTGCAGTGTCTGTTAGGGGTGGGTATTGCCAAGGACCTCACGATACCTGAGTCACGATACGATACGATATTGCGATATTGCGATATCCAAATTTTGCGATATATTGCGATGTTATATAAAGTTTGCTGAAAACTGTAAAAAGCTTTATGGATCTTAAAATCCGAGTTGCACGTTCATCAGATTATAGTGACAATTCATGGGACAAAGTCAAAGCAATGTTTTATTATAACTATACAAGCTAAAGTTACAACATATTTGTATATGTTTTTCATATTATTTACATCATATGAAATTAACATTAAATTTAGTATGAGGTTGCTTTAATTATGTGGCAAATGATAATAAACACAAGAAATGAATGAATGAATGAATGAAAGCTTTATTCCGAACATGGGAAAACATAAAGAAAGATGGTACTTCAATGAAAAATAGATATTTTATTCAACTTTGCCGCTGATCATACAAAAAGTAAATAACATGTCCTATCTAAAACCAAGGACAGGCACAGGGATCAGTCAGTCTAGATATAAATCCATAAATAAATAAACCTCTGTCCATTATTTTTCATTTTTTAAGGACAGGCAATTGTGTTATATAAAAAATAAATTATAAAATGAAATAAAACGTGAAATAAAACCTGAGCTCAGTGCAGGGCCCTCCCAGGGTTGGTAGAGAGTGGCAATGCCCAGGACTGTCACTTAGGTAGGAGCACTGGGTGATATAATGGGAAAAAAATCGGGGATAAAAAATATTAAAAAAAAAAAAAAAATCGATATTCAAATTTTAATAATAATAATAATAATAATACATTTTATTTATATAGCGCTTTTCTGGGCACTCAAAGACGCTTTACATTAAAACAAAACACATAATACAAATTACAATTACACAGGACAGTACAAAAGGACACAACATGAGACAGGACATTAATCACACATTAAAAGCAGTTCTGTAAAGGTGAGTTTTGAGATGGGATTTGAATGCTGGGAGGTCAGTACAGTCACGGATGTTCTTGGGGAGGGAGTTCCAGAGGGTGGGTGCAGCGATGGAGAAGGCCCTGTCGCCCCAGGTCCGGTGCTTGGTTCTGACTGGAGGGGACAGGAGGTTGGCGTCAGAGGAGCGGAGGCTGCGGGAGGGAGTGTAGCGGTGGAGCAGGTCGGTGAGGTAGCAGGGGGCCTGGTTGTGGAGGGCTTTGTGGGTGAGGAGAAGGATTTTGAAGTGGATCCGTTGAGGGATGGGGAGCCAGTGGAGCTTCTGGAGGACTGGGGTGATGTGGTCTCTGGAGCGGGTGTGGGTGAGCAGGCGGGCGGCAGAGTTTTGAATGTATTGGAGTTTATTGAGGACCTTGGAAGTTGAACCGTAGAGGATGCTGTTGCAGTAGTCGAGTCTTGAGGTGATGAAGGCGTGGATCAAGGTTTCAGCGGTAGAGAAGGAGAGTGATGGACGGAGACGGGCAATATTTTTGAGGTGGAAGAAAGCAGTCCTTGTGATGTGGTTCACATCACAAGGACTGCTTTGAAACTGCAAGGGTGATTTTGAATCGATATTGAATCAGCTGGAAAAGTATTGCGATATACCCACCCCTAGTGTCTGTACAGCCGCCCGGATGATCCATCCAGTGTGATGTGGATCTACGAGCCAATAAGATTCTGATCCCCAAAGTTACGGAACCAAAATGTGATTTCGATAGTTTGTCCTCCGATGCTGAAACCACAACTAACTCCACCGGCCGGAGCTTCCTCCATTTTTTCGTAGCGGAGTATCGTGTCGTTCAGGCAGCGAATCAGCACAGAGCCTCATTATCATAGCCCCGCCCACTCAGAATCCTGCATAGATAATGAGGTTAGAGAATGGGAAGATAAAGACATGGATCAGAGGCTGAATTTCTAATTTATTTAGCAAAAACAATCAAAAGCTTGTTTTTAAGACATTCAAGGCCTGTTTAAAATAGGTATTAGATGCTATAATAGATCCCCTTTAACTTCAGTTACCAATGTGTTATAAAAGGGTTCATCGGTGGTGGTAACCTACATGTAGCGGTCATTGGGGGGAGTAACTTGCTTCTTGTTGCTGATGGCTGCAGTAATAACAAACATTCTCTATTTGGCTGTTTAATTTCATGAAAGTCGCGGCGGGAGGCAAAACTCTCCTCTTGTCTCCTTGTCGTTGGAGTCCAGGAGAGTTCACCTGGTAAACGTTCCTTTGCCGTTTTATTTCCCAGATCCGTGTCGTCTCCTCGCTGTCTGCTGGTTTTACTTTCTTTTGTTGCTTGTTGTGTCTGGTTTTATGTCTGGTGGTGGTTGGAGGAACAGATTTACGGAGACAATATTCTACATTTACGATGTCAAAGCTGGAGATTTAACACCGTAAACATCTCAGCTATGAATGTTGCTGATCCGGAGGAACCGGTTCATTCTACTAGACTCTGACCTTGTTTATTTCAAGGTCAACAACGTCTGGGCTTTGGATCCAGTGAACTGAAACTGCTGCAGTTGTTTCTGAATCCAGGAGTGTGTGAGGAGTGTGTGAGGAGTGTGTGGAGTGTGTGAGGAGTGTGTGAGGAGTGTATGAGGAGTGTGTGAGGAGTGTGAGGAGTGTGTGAGGAGTGTGTGAGGAGTGTGTGAGGAGTGTGTGAGGAGTGTGTGAGGAGTGTGTGAGGAGTGTGTGAGGAGTGTGTGAGGAGTGTGTGAGGAGTGTATGAGGAGTGTGTGAGGAGTGTGTGAGGAGTGTGAGGAGTGTGTGAGGAGTGTGTGAGGAGTGTATGAGGAGTGTATGAGGAGTGTGTGAGGAGTGTGTGAGGAGTGTGTGAGGAGTGTGTGAGGAGTGTGTGAGGAGTGTGTGAGTGAGGAGTGTGTGAGGAGTGTGTGAGGAGTGTATGAGGAGTGTGTGAGGAGTGTGTGAGGAGTGTGTGAGGAGTGTATGAGGAGTGTATGAGGAGTGTATGAGGAGTGTATGAGGAGTGTGTGAGGAGTGTGTGAGGAGTGTGTGAGGAGTGTGTGAGGAGTGTGTGAGTGAGGAGTGTGTGAGGAGTGTGTGAGGAGTGTGTGAGGAGTGTGTGAGTGAGGAGTGTGTGAGGAGTGTGTGAGGAGTGTGTGAGGAGTGTGTGAGTGAGGAGTGTGTGAGGAGTGTGTGAGGAGTGTGTGAGGAGTGTGTGAGGAGTGTGAGGAGTGTGTGAGGAGTGTGTGAGGAGTGTGAGGAGTGTGTGAGGAGTGTGTGAGGAGTGTGTGAGGAGTGTGTGTGTGAGGAGTGTGTGAGGAGTGTGTGAGGAGTGTGTGAGGAGTGTGTGAGGAGTGTGTGAGGAGTGTGAGGAGTGTGTGAGGAGTGTATGAGGAGTGTGTGAGGAGTGTGTGAGGAGTGTGTGAGGAGTGTATGAGGAGTGTATGAGGAGTGTGTGAGGAGTGTGTGAGGAGTGTGTGAGGAGTGTGTGAGGAGTGTGTGAGTGAGGAGTGTGTGAGTGAGGAGTGTGTGAGGAGTGTGTGAGGAGTGTGTGAGGAGTGTGTGAGGAGTGTGTGAGTGAGGAGTGTGTGAGGAGTGTGTGAGGAGTGTGTGAGGAGTGTGTGAGGAGTGTGAGGAGTGTGTGAGGAGTGTGTGAGGAGTGTGAGGAGTGTGTGAGGAGTGTGTGAGGAGTGTGTGAGGAGTGTGAGGAGTGTGTGAGGAGTGTGTGAGGAGTGTGAGGAGTGTGTGAGGAGTGTGTGAGGAGTGTGTGAGGAGTGTGTGAGGAGTGTGTGAGGAGTGTGTGAGGAGTGTGAGGAGTGTGTGAGGAGTGTGTGAGGAGTGTGTGAGGAGTGTGTGAGGAGTGTGAGGAGTGTGTGAGGAGTGTGTGAGGAGTGTGTGAGGAGTGTGTGAGGAGTGTGTGAGGAGTGTGTGAGGAGTGTGTGAGGAGTGTGAGGAGTGTGTGAGGAGTGTGTGTGAGGAGTGTGTGTGTGAGGAGTGTGTGAGGAGTGTGTGAGGAGTGTGTGTGTGAGGAGTGTGTGAGGAGTGTGTGTGAGGAGTGTGTGAGGAGTGTGTGTGAGGAGTGTGTGAGGAGTGTGTGTGAGGAGTGTGTGAGGAGTGTGTGTGAGGAGTGTGTGAGGAGTGTGTGAGGAGTGTGTGTGTGAGGAGTGTGTGAGGAGTGTGTGAGGAGTGTGTGAGGAGTGTGTGAGGAGTGTGTGAGGAGTGTGTGAGGAGTGTGTGAGGAGTGTGTGAGGAGTGTGTGAGGAGTGTGTGAGGAGTGTGTGAGGAGTGTGTGAGGAGTGTGTGAGGAGTGTGAGGAGTGTGTGAGGAGTGTGTGAGGAGTGTGAGGAGTGTGTGAGGAGTGTGTGAGGAGTGTGTGAGGAGTGTGTGAGGAGTGTGTGAGGAGTGTGTGAGGAGTGTGTGAGGAGTGTGTGAGGAGTGTGAGGAGTGTGTGAGGAGTGTGTGAGGAGTGTGTGAGGAGTGTGTGAGGAGTGTGTGAGGAGTGTGTGAGGAGTGTGAGGAGTGTGTGAGGAGTGTGTGTGAGGAGTGTGTGTGTGAGGAGTGTGTGAGGAGTGTGTGTGAGGAGTGTGTGAGGAGTGTGTGAGGAGTGTGTGTGTGAGGAGTGTGTGAGGAGTGTGTGTGAGGAGTGTGTGAGGAGTGTGTGTGAGGAGTGTGTGAGGAGTGTGTGTGAGGAGTGTGTGAGGAGTGTGTGTGAGGAGTGTGTGAGGAGTGTGTGAGGAGTGTGTGTGTGAGGAGTGTGTGAGGAGTGTGTGAGGAGTGTGTGAGGAGTGTGTGAGGAGTGTGTGAGGAGTGTGTGAGGAGTGTGTGAGGAGTGTGTGAGGAGTGTGTGAGGAGTGTGTGAGGAGTGTGTGAGGAGTGTGTGAGGAGTGTGTGAGGAGTGTGTGAGGAGTAGGGATGGGCGGTATGGACTAAAAAATGTATCACGATAATTTCTGGCATTTATCCCGATAACAATAAAAATGACAATAAAAAAAATACCAATTCAACTCTACTTTTGTAACTATAAATCTATCACCACATTCAGTCTTTGGAGCCAAAACACTGCTGTAAAAGATACTAAATACTAAACTACACCAATTACATTGAATTGATAAAAACCAATTAAATTAGTAACACCTGCTGCAGAACTGTAATGACTATCCTATTTTTTTCAGACTCCTTTCTTTCTTTCTTTCTTTCTTTCTTTCTTTCTTTCTTTCTTTCTTTCTTTCTTTCTTTCTTTCTTTCTTTCTTTCTTTCTTTCTTTCTTTCTTTCTTGCTCATTTCTTTCTTGCTCATTTCTTTCTTTCTTTCTTTCTTTCTTTCTCGCTCATTTCTTTCTTTCTTTCTTTCTTTCTCGCTCATTTCTTTCTTTCTTTCTTTCTTTCTTTCTTTCTTTCTTTCTTTCTTTCTCGCTCATTTCCTTCCTTCCTTCCTTCCTTCCTTCCTTCCTTCCTTCCTTCCTTCCTTACTTCCTTCACGCACACGTACGTTGTAAATCAGCTTTACACAAAAACATTTTTTTTTTTGACGGTTTATCGTGAACGGTAAACGGTGTGTGTGATTGTAGCGGCCCTGGGAGTCTCAGGCCTCAGAAACGAGGAGAATCTCCTGGACTGTAAAGATGGTTCGTGTGGAACTGCTTCCTGGTTTCACCTCCAGGCGGCAGCTCTGCTCTGACACCCGGAGGAAATAAAAACCTGCTCTGAAACCTGGAGGAAATAAGAACCTGCTCTGAAACCTGGAGGGAATAAAAACCTGCTCTGAAACCTGGAGGAAATAAAAACCTGCTCTGAAACCTGGAGGGAATAAAAACCTGCTCTGAAACCTGGAGGAAATAAAAACCTGCTCTGAAACCTGGAGGAAATAAAAACCTGCTCTGAAACCTGGAGGAAATAAAAACCTGCTCTGAAACCTGGAGGAAATAAAAACCTGCTCTGAAACCTGGAGGAAATAAAAACCTGCTCTGAAACCTGGAGGAAATAAAAACCTGCTCTGAAACCTGGAGGAAATAAAAACCTGCTCTGAAACCTGGAGGGAATAAAAACCTGCTCTGAAACCTGGAGGAAATAAAAACCTGCTCTGAAACCTGGAGGAAATAAAAACCTGCTCTGAAACCTGGAGGAGATAAAAACCTGCTCTGAAACCTGGAGGAAATAAAAACCTGCTCTGAAACCTGGAGGAAATAAAAACCTGCTCTGAAACCTGGAGGAAATAAACACCAGTGTGAGTTTCCGATGTTATCGCCGGCTGAGGCGCCGCGCTGACGGAGTGTCTCTGAGGAATCTGACAAACATGACAAGTATGTCCCGGTCATGACGGTAACTCATCCAGCAGAGACGAGGTGATGACTGACGTTAACGCAGGAATAAATCTCCTTCAGGTGTCTGAGTTTAGAACAGAGAAACACTGTTAGGTAAAGCTGAGCTGAGTAGGGTAACACGAGTTTAAAGTGTTGAAACCAGATCAGAATCTATCTACGAGCCACTTCTGAGCTTTTATATTCCTGCTCCTCAAACTGGGACAGACGCTCGTGAAAACAGCAATGACAGGAGTTCAGAACCCGTCACACATCTGGCCACATCTGCCCCCTCAGCGTAAACTGGGTCAAAGCAGAGTTCCAGAGATCTGATGGTGGAAACAAGGTTCCCTCTCCGCGGAGTCACCTGAGTACCAGTCTGTTCCAGACGCCAGGTTTACTCCCAACTTGGCTGAAAAATATAGGACAGGGCGTTCTTGTTTTGACGAAATGAGGGTCTTTTTTCCCCCTAAACGTGCCCCAAAAGTCACCAAATATTTCACCAAGCCAGTCCTGGTGATAAATGTGATATTTAATGGTTTGCATTAATGGGCGTGGCCTAACGGCTCAACAGCGCCCCCTAGAAAACTTTGTGCCTCAAGCCCCACAATATGGTTTGACGTACATGCACGAAAATCGCTACACACCTGTATCGCAACTTAAAGAAAAGTCTCTTGGCGCCATGGCCGAAACCCAACAGGAAGTCGGCCATTTTGAATTAATCGTGTAATTTTGGCGAAATTTATGCCATTTCTTCGGCCGTTAATACGGCCCGAACTGTAACGTGCACCCAGGTGTGTTATACATCTCCATCCTGTGACTACGCGCATTACTTTTCTCAGTCAAAAGCGTTACCGTGGCGACGCTAGACGACAAAAAGCGCGCCCCCCCTTCATCTGATTGGTCGTTATCTGATAGTTCCTATTTTCTGCCGTAACTTTTTAATGGTTTGATATAGAGAATCGTGGGTGGTGTCATTGGACTCGGTTTTGAGTCCTTGACCTTTATTGGGGAAAATTGCACGCACGAGGGCCCGTTCATCGCTGCTTGCAGCTTTAATTTGGGCTCCAGGGCTCCAAACGGCTGGAAAATGATTCTCGTGGTGGCTGAAAGCTAAGAGGCCCAAAGATGACAGCGAGCCTACTGGTTCACTGTAAACGTCTTAAAGGGGACCTATTATGGATCTAATACCTATTTTAAACAGGCCTTGAATGTCTTAAAAACAAGCTTTTGATTGTTTTATCTAAATAAATGAGAAATTCAGCCTCTGATCCATGTCTTTATCTTCCCATTCTCTAACCTCATTATCTATGCAGGATTCTGAGTGGGCGGGGCTATGATAATGAGGCTCTGTGCTGATTGGCTGCCTGAATGACGCGATGCACCGCTACGAAAAAATGGAGGAAGCTCCGGCCGGTGGAGTTAGTTGTTAGTGGTTTCAGCATCGGAGGCAAACCGATGTAAATCACATTTTGGTTTCCGTAACTTTGGGGATCAGAATGTTATTGTCTCGTAGATCCACATCACACTGACAGGATCATCTGGGCGGCTGTACAGACTCTGCAGAATCTGGTTGTTTCCTCCTTCTCTGAGTTGCTGAGGGGAGACCACTTTATAAATGTTAAAGCAAGAAAAAAACACTTTATATATGTTAAAGCAAGAAAAAACCTGTTTTTCAGAATAGGTCCCCTTTAAACCGGCCAATCAGATGAGCAGAAAGGAGGCCTGGTTCTGTCAGTCTGTCCCGTCTGCAGGTTGAGCTCTGACCTCCAGATGTGCAGCAGCTGCTCTCAGGTTCTCTCTCCTCCAGATGTGCAGCAGCTGCTCTCAGGTTCTCTCTCCTCCAGATGTGCAGCAGCTGCTCTCCGGTTCTCTCTGACCTCCAGATGTGCAGCAGCTGTTCTCAGGTTCTCTCTCCTCCAGATGTGCAGCAGCTGTTCTCAGGTTCTCTCTCTGATCTCCAGATGTGCAGCAGCAGCTGCTCTCAGGTTCTCTCTCCTCCAGATGTGCAGCAGCTAATCTCAGGTTCTCTCTCTGATCTCCAGATGTGCAGCAGCTGTTCTCAGGTTCTCTCTCCTCCAGATGTGCAGCAGCTGCTCTCAGGTTCTCTCTCTCCTCCAGATGTGCAGCAGCTGTTCTCAGGTTCTCTCTCTGATCTCCAGATGTGCAGCAGCTGTTCTCAGGTTCTCTCTCTGATCTCCAGATGTGCAGCAGTTGCTCTCAGGTTCTCTCTCTCTCCTCCAGATGTGCAGCAGCTGCTCTCAGGTTCTCTCTCTCTCCTCCAGATGTGCAGCAGCTGCTCTCAGGTTCTCTCTCTGACCTCCAGATGTGCAGCAGCTGTTCTCAGGTTCTCTCTCCTCCAGATGTGCAGCAGCTGCTCTCAGGTTCTGCTCTGTGTTCTGTGTGCAGGTTTCCTGCTGGGTCTGGCTCTGCTCGTGTCCCTGACCGGAGGATTGGTCCAGCGCTGCAGACGCCTGGTCTGTGCGTTCTACCACCCGGAGAGGGAGCAGGTACAAAACTCACACGGGTGTTCGTGGTCACAACGTTCTGACACGAGGACGGATGGACAGATTTGTTCACAATAATCAGAAGATACAATTTAACTTGCTGATTCTTTTTGTCAGACAAAAACATTTAAGTTTTTAAATACCTGACATGTTTCAGTGATTCCTTCCGCCTTCATCAGAGTCTCCCATATTTTTCATCCATATTTCTTTTCTGAATTAGTGCAGCGCTGGCACTTTGTCCCAATAAAAGCAGCACTGACTACGTTTCCAGCATCAATAACCCTTTTATAACCGGAATATTAGCAAATATTATGGGCCATATTATGGGTAGGACATTTGTGTCTTTATCATTTAATCAAAAAAGAAATTGCTTCAAAAAGAAAAAAATATTTTCAATGCAAAAAAATCACTTCAATTAAAAAAAAAAACGTTTTCAATCAAAGAAAAAAAGTGTGTGAATGCAAAAAAATATTTGAGACCCAAAAAATTGCATTTGAACACTTTTTTTCATCCGCCCACTGCGGGATGTTTGTGTCAAAATGATTCAATCAAAAAAAAAAGACTTCAAAACTTTTTTCACTTCAATCAACAAAAAAAATCACTTCAAATCGAAAAAAATATTTTAAATCCAAAAAAGTGTTCAAATGCAATTTTTTGGGTCAACACTTTTTTTCTTTGATTGAATTTTTTTTTTGATTGAAATTATTTTTTTTTTAAATTGATAATATATTTTTTGATTGAAGCTATCTTTTTTTTGATTAAATAATTAAGACACAAATCTACCTCCATAAAGAAGAAGCCCAAAGCTGTGGACCTGGAAGCTCCGCCCCCTCCTGCTCTCCAAGGAAAGCAGTGTTTTGATGCGTCCGTCACGGCCGTGAGTGCAGGTGAACCGAGGAGGAGAGTCTGCTGGTGGAAGCTTTCTGAGCAGGAGTTATGTGAAGAATGTGAAGAATGTGTAGCATGAAGGTTTAGGAAGGAAGCAGGTCTGAACTCGTCAGGATCAGATGGGGAACAGAGTTCCAGATCCAACACAGATCCAGATACATCAGTGCTGCCTGAAACCACGACAGATTCACCTCAGAAAGATCTGGATCCATGTGGACTCTGGTCAGAATCACTTAATAAATCTGACGCTGGAGACCAACCAGGAACCAGGAACCACCTGAACAAACCGGCCGGTCGGCTGACACGTCGGTTTATTGGGACGCGTGTAGGACTGGGTATCGATTAAACTGTCAAGAATCGATACGATTCTGATTCCTGAGATTCAGAATCGATTATCAAGATCTGATCCGATTCGATTCCGATATTGATTTGGGTTAGTGTTATTAAAACAGTTTTTTGAGCTGTTGCATGAATGATATGACTGTAGTTCTGCAACATATTAATACTAGTATTATATTGACATTCAACAGCAAGTATTGCAGCTAATGATGCTGTAAGGACCAATCAGCTCCCAGAATGCTGATAGAACTGAAACAGAAACATCGTGGGGCAGAATTATCAAACAGATCCGTTTTATTTTTTCCCAGATTCCGTTTAAATTTTTTCCATTTTCGTCTATCTCAGTTTTTAATTTTTGAGAATTTGGTTTTTAGCATTTTATGCAAATGTAACCCCAAGACAGTATATAAAGTAATGAAATATAGACAATTCATGCAATTATAACTGGAAACTTTAATGTTTTCATACCTTTAAACATATTTAAAGGCAAAAACATGGCAGTAGTTATTCTAGTGTCCAACAAAACATATAAGTTAGGGGATAGGGGATAAATAAAGACCTTCCCTTTATGATGCACTTAAGACAGTAAAACAAAAAATACTTTAGAGAAAAAAAACACAAAAAAAGATGGTTAAATAATAGTTAAAATAGGCATCATAAAAACATGATAAAAGCAGCAGAATGTAGCATAAACCAAAACAAAGAGCATCTGGATATCTAGTATGTACAGTGTACTTGTACATGTAGAGACGTTGATGGTACTGGGTCAGCAGCTGTTTCCATCTCAGCTATGAGTTAGGTTTTTAATCTTTTTAAAGTTTTAAATCCCCCCCCCAGCTGTCCATCTTAGCTGATATTGTTATGGTTTGGGTGAATACAGTAATCCCTGGTTTTCCGCGGGGGTTACGTTCCAAGAAGAACCCGCGATAAGTGAAATCTGTGAAGTAGTAACCTTTATTTTTTTTTCAATTATTATACAAGGCTTCAGATTGCAGAGATCAGCATCAGAACCGCCCTCCCCCACGGACCCGAGTAACTGGATCTGAACGGGAGAATCGGTGCAGAACGTTTGGTCGACATTATGGGTTTTGGAGAAAAATTGCAAACTTAAATTTGGCCAGCTGTTTTACGTACATGTACATGTACGGTACATATTAAACCGTAACGTTATTGACACACAGGAAGTGAATAAGCGGGGAAACTGTTTAGCCAATCAGAACACGATGCAAATCAGTGAAGCAGCGAGACGTAAAGTTGAACCGCGTTGTAGCGAGGGATTACTGTTCTGGGCCTTGAGCTTTTCCCCAGAACAGAAGTCTCTACTTGGTTGGTGTAACATGGAATCACATGTGTGTGGATCCTCATCTTTGAAGAGAACTGACTGGATTTAAGAGATTTAATGGCTTTGACCCGGATATAGAACTTTCTCAAATGTCTTTTTAGCATCGAAGCTCCTGTTTTATAGTTGGATATGTTTGCCGGTGTGCTGACGTCGTCCCGGGCCTGGCGTCTCTGTTTTCCCAGGAGAGGATCCTCTTCCTCCACCAGCAGATCCTGGACCAGAGGACGGCGCTGGGCCGAGCGCTGAGGAGGAGTGTGGTCAGAAACCAGGCCGACCGGGAGGACGACGGAGGAGGAGGAGGAGGAGGAGGAGAGAGTCTGCTCCAAACCCTGCTGACGCGGTACCAACACACTCACCTCCGAGGTTGTAGTGAGCATAGACGTATATACGTAGACGCCTCATAGACTGACGCTGCCTATTGTAGCTGACGTTCAGCGCGGCCGCCATCTTGGATGGGTCTCCAATGCGGCCCCAGTGCATTTATTCCTACTGAGGAAGGTTTTATCCCCGACTACAATCATCCATAACTCCCCAAATTCTTACCCGATTTTCACACGGTTTGGTTTGTTACAAACGGCAGAGATTTAGTTATGATACGGGACGCTGTCACACGTTAAAAATATGTGCTTTTATGCTGAAAGACTTTGTATTATGCTCTTTTACACAGACATATGGTATGGCATATTGATAAATGTATAAATTAAATTAATTTTATATTTTAATAAAGAAACACGTTTGATTGTTCATTTGAATTTATGAGTCATGAGCTGTCATTAGGCCATTATGTGAACGTTTTTATAAATGTAATGTCATTCTGTAACACATATACATACAAGCTCCCATATTTACTGTACCAGCTCAGTACACGTTTTTAAAGGCCTGGAAAAGTAAGCATTATAAATCCAGGTTATACTGCGGCAAAAAATTGCTTTTTAAAAAACTGGAAATCAGAAAAACCCCAGCACCCAAACAGTGGATCAATGAACTTGCATCTTATAGCACTCCAGAAAAAATACTGTATTCTGTTAGAAAAAAACTTTTTTTTGCCTTTATTGGACTAGCTTATGATCTGAATCATCTACTGCATTAATGAATGTGTTTTTCAGGCCTTGATTACTTACTTTATTATGCATTTGCTCCAGTATTTGTATGCATATGTGAAAAGAAGCTAAATTAATTTTTTTTTTTCTTTCTTATTAATATTATCTATTTATTTTTGTTTAATTATTGTTATGAAAAGTTAAAAAAGGGGAAAATATTGATATTTCTATTGTTATTTCAAATATATCTATTAAAAAAAAAAATCCAGGTCATTCCAGGGTCTTATACGACCCTGCTCAGCTTGAACTGGGGCTGGGGAGCTAAAACCCTTGAAAAAGAACTGTTTTGCAGCTTCTTGCATGTGCTGGCTGTAACTGTAACTCTGTACCTGTAACTGTAACTCTGTACCTGTAACTGTAACTCTGTAACTGTAACTCTGTAACTCCAGTGTAGTTCATTTAGCCTGGAGTGAGGAGACCCATCCAATATGGCGGCGACGCTGGATTACATTCCAGCATGTCATGAGGCGTCTACGTAGATATGTCTATGGTAGAGAGGCTGGAGCTTGGTTATACTGAGGTTGTAATGAGGTTGCAGATGGCCGGTCCTCCTTCCTCCCAGCTGTCTGCAGGGTCCTAACTCCCTCCATTTCCAGGTTCCCTGGAGCAGCTCACCTGTCCCGCCTGCTGGGCCCGTCCTCCGGCCTCACCTGTCTGGCCTGCGGTGAAGAGCTGAGAGCTGAGGACGCCGACACGGTCACCTGTGACGTCCCGCGCTGCTCAGGTAAACCTCACACTCAGAGCAGGATACGGTGGTGTCTCCGTCAGGGTTTCCAGTCCCTCGGTGTTCAGGTGAACCTCACACTCAGAGCAGGATACGTGGTGTCTCTGTCAGGGTTTCCAGGCCAGCGCTGTCCTCAGGGAGGTTGTTGGGTGAAACTCTAACAGACTGAGATTTGGTTCATCCTGCTGAGTCTAAACATTTTTATTCAGCGATAGCGGTTAAAGATGCAGCGGCGGTCCCGTCTCTACTCCACCTCCACCTCTACCTCCAGCTGTACGGTGACCCCACAGAGGGGCAGTCGTCCCTCCCGGTGGGAGCTTTCTTGTAGAATTCAGGCGTTGCTCGGTCTGAAGACGGCTCCCGTCCTCCAGGCTCCGGTCCACAGATAACAGATCCCTGGAGCGGGTTTCTGGTTCTGGTCCTGGAGGTTCTCTGGTCTGCAGGTTTCAGCCGTGTCCCAGCCTGACGACGGCTGTCCTGGCCGTCTCTGGTCCATCACCAACCCATGGTTGTTATTGATGCAGCTGCTGGTTATCAGAGTCCAGCCTGGTGAACATGAAGACAGAACTCTGCAGATGTTTCCTCCAGAGGCTGGTCCCTTTAGACCCACACAGATCCAGACCTGCAGGTCCTCTACAGACCACTAGGGTCCAGATCCAGACCTGCAGGTCCTCTACAGACCACTAGGGTCCAGATCCAGACCTGCAGGTCCTCTACAGACCACTAGGGTCCAGATCCAGACCTGCAGGTCCTCTACAGACCACTAGGGTCCAGATCCAGACCTGCAGGTCCTCTACTGACCACCAGGGTCCAGATCCAGACCTGCAGGTCCTCTACAGACCACTAGGGTCCAGATCCAGACCTGCAGGTCCTCTACAGACCACTAGGGTCCAGATCCAGACCTGCAGGTCCTCTACAGACCACTAGGGTCCAGATCCAGACCTGCAGGTCCTCTACAGACCACTAGGGTCCAGATCCAGACCTGCAGGTCCTCTACAGACCACTAGGGTCCAGATCCAGGTCCTCTAAACTGGACTTCTCCATCTCCATCTACTCTCATCTGATGCTCCAGTTGTTCTCCGACTCTTTAGTGTTTCTGTTTTGGTACATTGAGTTAATTCTGAATGATTCTTGTTAACATTTGGGAATTATAACGTCTGCTTGAGTTCTTGGTCCTCGTGCAGGTCCAGGTAAAACCCAAGCTGCTGCTCCGAGTCTCCTGCTGCCGGAGGAGCTGCTGGAGCTCTCTTTCCCTCATCTTTCCTCAGCTTCTCATCTTCTCGTCAGGTTCTGGTCAGGTTCTGGTCGGGGGTTTTACCACCGTCTTGTCTCCCCAGGGTCCTACTGCCAGCCGTGTTTCCTCAGCCTGGGCAGGACGTGCGGCGTCTGCCTGCGACCTCTGACCTTCCAGGAGGACGGAGACGAGGAGTTGTGAGTTCAGTCCTCTCACGTAATAACACATAATCACCCTGAAGCTCGTCTGCTTGGTTCTTCTGCTTCTTGTGAGCTGTAAGAGTTAAAGGGGGAACGTAAACTCAACCTTCACGTGAACATTCAGAGGATTTAAATACATTTTACTTATAAAACAACTGACCCATCGGTTAGGCCCGCCCCTCAGAACCAGAACCAAGTATCACATCTGCATAACTTCACCCTGCAGAGACATGAAGACAGAGTTGTTTAGAAGCACAACAAAGATCCTGAACTACAGATTAGAATAAGTCAGATGCAAAGTAACTAATGGCGCTTTTCCACTAGAACCTACTCGTCTCAACTTAGCCTGGTTT
This sequence comes from Cololabis saira, assembly GCF_033807715.1. Lineage (NCBI taxonomy): Eukaryota > Metazoa > Chordata > Actinopteri > Beloniformes > Belonidae > Cololabis > Cololabis saira. Next base: position 51,126,731 of record NC_084589.1, read on the forward strand.
CTTTTCCACTACAATTCAGCACCTGGAGCAGAAGTAGGAGGTTGGAGAAGCTGCTGGGACGTATTTGATTGTGTATCTAAAGGAAGAAGACAACAACACTAAAGATGTAGAACCTGGAGGAGATGATAGATAAAGATGTAGAACCTGGAGGAGATGATAGATAAAGATGTAGAACCTGGAGGAGATGATAGATAAAGATGTAGAACCTGGAGGAGATGATAGATAAAGATGTAGAACCTGGAGGAGATGATAGATGTGCTGCTTTAATTCTCTCCTCAGCACCAGGTTTATGAACATCTGCACCTCAGAGTTGGATCATGAAACAGATTCTGCTGTCGTTGCTGCTGGAATCAAATGAACAAGAAGCCGTCAGAGTCTCTTTCTCTGATTTCCTCCTCCTGACTCAGACGTCTAACTCCCCTAGTGGAAAAGAACCAAACTGAGTGGAGGACAGTCGAGTGGTGGTGGAAAAGCGCCATTAGAGACATGAAACACTGACTACGTTTACATGCAGTCAAAATTGGGGTTATTGCTAATATTCCGGTTACTGAAACATTGGGAATATTCCGTTTCCATGGTAATTAATCATTCAGGATATCTGGATCAAACCAGCGACGCACGGAGAACGTGATGAGGTAATTACCGTCATTTCTGCTTCTTCTTCCTGGATCCAAATTCAAAACAAATGCTGCTTCAACTTTTCTCTCTCCTTCTTGTAAATCTTCTATCCCGGTACTTTCTACCGTCTACAAATGCAGAAATGTTCATATCCTTCATTACATTTATGAAGTGATTAGTCTCTTCTTAAAGATAAAAGCGATCTTTTTCTGAATGGTTTATCCGACTTTTCCGGTCACAGTGAATCAAAGAGATAAGGACAACTATTGTGCAAAAAACAAAAGAAATCACACATACACGAAGAAAAGAGTGCTGAAAGTTCACGACTGCTTCAAACCGGAAACCGGAAATGCGTTGCTACCAAGCGAACCAATCACAGCCCTCCAGGGCTCCAGACTAACTTTTTTCACTAGGAGCACAGTAGCCCCTAACTGAAAATTTTTAGGGGCACAATCAGAAATTTTAGGAGCGCACATCGTTTATCGACACGCTAACCAAATGTTTACATTTCTACTACATTTCAGTGTATTAATAATACGTATTTCATAATAGATTAATGAATTACCACAATGTGCTGTTTCAAATGCAGTGTTACATTTTATTGTGCGTTTTTAAAGATGCCGCAACATAAATAAACTGACAGCACCATTGCTGTCATTATATATAAAAAAAACATACATTCACATGATAAAAAAGTGCTTGGTAACAAAGTGCTTAGTAACCTTTCAGCCATGAATGTAACTGTTAAACACAGTACTTAACAAATGTACAAATATTGGGGGTACTGGCCAATAACATTTCCCTACTTGTGTCTTTACTAAAACCCTGAACTTACACCAGTCGACCAAATTCACTGCCTTCACTCAAATAACTAAGGATCTTACCAAGAAATATTCTTATTTCTAACCTAAAAATGCCATTACACCTGATAAAAGGTTAGGTGTTTTTCCCACATGTTAAAATTTAACTTTCATTTGTGTCAAGCAAATTTTAAGCAGTGTTCAAAATAAAATGATGAGACCTGCTGTATTGGAGCACATTTTCTTTTAGTTAAAACTGTAGCGGGGACAGATGTTTAGAGAAACCTATGTATGTACCGGGTGAAGGCTGATTTATGGTTCCGCGTTACAACAACGCAGAGCTCTGCGTCGATTTAAGGCGGAACCATAAATCAGGCTTTAGAGGGGGGACATATCGGAGAACAACCAGAAGAATATAGAGTGGATTAAAAATAAAAGTTAAGCACTGAGCTACATGTGTCTCCCGTCTGGGCCATTGCAGACTCATGGCCTGAGCATGATGTTACTAAAACCAAACATACCCGCCGCCTCTTTCTTCTAACTTTATGTGCGCGCCGCGGCGGCAGCGAGTTGTGTCGCATTAAATGTCGTCCGGGCGTAATACCTGCTTTGAGCTGGTGAAATTAAACGAAATAAATAAATAAATGAATAAATAAATAGATCCCCCAACTCATTCCCTTTCACACTCATTGGCCTGCAAATATGGGGGTTCATTGAGGCACCCCTTCAACGTTTAACGTGTAAAAAAAAAAAAAAAAAAAAAAAAAAAAAAAAACTGGCAAATTTACTGGTCGCACGTGTGCGAGTGGACATGAAATTCAGTCGCACATACTCAAATTTTGGTCGCAAAATGCGAGCATTTGGTCGCAGTCTGGAGCCCTGCCCTCTCCGTCTGCGTTTGGTCTGCGTCGCCTCGACGCGTAGTTACAATTTGTGGGAGGTGACGCCGTCACTGACGCCGTCACTGACGGCGTCAGTGACGGCGTCAGCGACGGCGTGTGGTACGGTTGACGCGACCACACGCCGTAGGCACAGCGTCGTTTTGGCGCAGAACCAGAACTCAGCCTTTATTGGTGTTTAGATGGCCGTGCAAAACCGGGTTGTTGCTAATATTCCGGTTTTAAAGGGTTATTGATTTATGGAAACACAGTCATTGCTAGAACGCCAGAACCTCCACCGACCCCCACTCAGCTCCGTCTTCCATCTTTCCCTCAGCGACTCCTCTGACGACGAGCAGCTCAGTCTGTGGTCGGCGGCGCTGGCCTCTCCCCGGATCAGCGGCACCGGCGCCAGGAGGCTGATGGAGGCCGGGATCGCCATGGCAACGCCCCCCAGAGATACAGCCCAGAGCCAGAGAGACTCCGAGCTCAGGTAGGACCGTCTGGGTCAGCAGAGTTCTGCTGGTCTAGACCAGTCTGGACAACATTCTCAGTGTTTTCAGTTGTTTTAAGTCTTAAATACAACATACAGACCAATAATAATATAACTAATGCCTTTTTAAGAAGGTTTTAACCAGCAGATCTACAACCTCAAACACATAAACAGTTTAGCTCGTACCCAATTGATAGAGTACATTTTTTTATACATTTGGTTAACCTCCTGAGACCCGGGCTTTTGTTTGATGTGCATTGTTTACGTCTCCTTAATATCTGGGATCAGTAGGACCTAATTTTTGTTGAAATTACATTTTTTCTTTCTATGTGCTGCTGAACTAATGGCCTCACATGAGGACAATGGGTTTATTTTCTCTCTATTTCCCTTTCTTGGTCCTGCTCTGCATCCTTGCACATCCTGGTCAGGTTCTAATAATAAAAATATGATACATTTTATTTGCAATATACTCAGCATTTTGAATGAAATAAAGTGCTACAGAGTAAAAACATGGGTATTAGGTTATATATCTATATCATTTATATTTATATATCATTTTCAATTGTTTTCTTTCCTATTACAAGGAAATAAAAAATTGCTTCACTGGCAGATTATTCTACTTATTTCTAGTGAAAATGTGCTTTAAACAAATGGAAATCTAAAAACAAGTATTTTAAGTGTAATTAGACTTATTTTGACTAGAAATTTGACATTTGGGCAAGAAATAAAGACAAATGTTCTTGGAAAGAACTTATGTGTTTGCAGTGAAGATAGACCTGATGTCCTCAAACGAGTACTTCATGTTTACAGACGTTGTAGCTTGCTAATATTACTCAAATATATCAAAAAAGCATGCCATGTGAAGCTGCAGACGTTATTGTGCATAAATATACTAGTTTCAATCATAAAATTAGGTTAGGATTTTTACCTTGTCCATATTTCTGTCGGGAGCTCCATAGAAGACTTTCATTGAGATCTTGCTTTTTCCCAAATGAGTGTAATTTCATGATGAGACCACTAGATGGTGCAGGCGGGGGTCCCGGATGAGGACAATGGGTCAATGTTCGTACAAATGAAGTATCATGGCGCAGAACAGCAGAAATGTAATGTCCTCATATGAGAACGCAGAGTCTCAGGAGGTTAAATCATATTTCACAAAATCAGTCTGGATCCAGGGATCAGACTGATCCAGACTGATCCAGACCTGATCCGGACTGATCCAGGGAACCTGGTTCTGGTTCTTCTATCTGTCTCCTCACGTCTCACGTCTGTTTTCTTCTGTTTTCTGCAGTGAGTTAGACATGACGTACCAGGACCGGTCCGGTTCAGACTCTGACTCCGACAGCGACACCACCTTCCACTCCGCCCTGAGTGAAGCTCTGGACTCGGTCCTGGTGCACCGGCCCGGTGACCCGGTCCATGCCCCGCCCCTTTAGGCCCCGCCCCATTACCCCTCCAGGCCACGCCCCTTTAGGCCAGGCCCCGGGACTCCGGGGGCCGCAGAACCCTCCAGGATCCTCCTGGACCCTGAAGCAGCAGGTCATGTTTGTGATGAAAGTTCTCTAGTTACAGATAAATAAATGATCATAAATTCAGTCGTGATGTTTAAGGATGACTGTGTCGAGTGTTTAAAAGGATTTCCTGGTGGTGATCGATAAAAACCACCGATAGTCGGCTTTAATGTGACCAGAGCTTCAACTGTCCGTTTACTGCACAAGAACTGAGACTGAAGACGTCAAGACACGCAGACGAGGAGTTTGTTCACATTCTGAGTTTTGGAGCAGCTGGAACGCTGAACAACCTGAGCTGAACAACCTGAGCTGAACAACCTGAGCTGAACAACCTGAGCTGAACACGGCGGGTGGAGCAGGTGGAGATAGACCATGAAGAGATTGTGAAGTGTTAGTGAAGCGTTACCCTGCGTTCACACTGAAAGCATCAAAAATCTCCGGATCCCTGCATCGCACTGCTTGGTGGATTCACACTGAAAGCTGCTGCACTGTCCACGCTGCAGTGGGCGGAGCTAACGCTGCAATGGGCGGAGCTAAAGCTGCAGTGGGCGGAGCTAAAGGTACAGTGGGCGGAGCTAAAGGTACGGTGGGCGGGGCTAACGCTGCAGTGGGCGGAGGTAAAGCTGCAGTGGGCGGGGCTAAAGCTGCAGTGGGCGGGGCTAAAGCTGCAGTGGGCGGGGCTAAAGCTGCAGTGGGCGGGGCTAAAGCTGCAGTGGGCGGGGCTAAAGCTGCAGTGGGCGGGGCTAAAGCTGCAGTGGGCGGGGCTAAAGCTGCGCTGCAGAACTGGAGGGAACAAAGTGCATATAGTCTACATATCTACATATATCTGCACATCTTCAGTTTCCTATTTCACCATAGATCACACTTTGGGACGTCTTCTTTATATTTTAACGTTATTTCAGCATAGATAAGATCCAGCGAGCCCTTGCTCCCGGTGGCTGATTTATGGTTCCGCGTCACACTAACGCAGAGCCTACGGCGTAAGCTACGCCGTCGATTTAACGCGGAACCATAAATCAGGCTTTATTTCTCATCAGCGCAGATGAACAAAAAAAAAAAAAAACGTCGCTGATTAAAGCTTCTCTCACTCTCATTTTTTAACTTGATATCAAACACAAGCCACAGATCCAGCAGCACATCTATCATCTCCTCAGCAGCTTCACTCCAACCTCCTACTTCTAACCTGGGTATCTAAAAGAAACGAGGACGAGACGAGTCGCGCTGAGTAGGTACTAGTGCAAAAGGCCGTTAGTCTCATGAGTGAACGTGGAACCAAACATGTCTGGTGAATAAATGAGTTTGTGTGAACACATGAAGCTGCTGCAGGAACATCCATCCCTTCACCCCCACAGGAAGTTAAACCCACACCCACAGCTGGCCTGATGTTCTCATCCAGATGTTCTCATCCACAAAACATCTGGAGCAAACTGGACAAACGACATTTCACCCAGTTTTACAGCCAAAGGCGCGGCAAAGTTTGTTATTAAAGAGAAATAAATCTTAAAAGAGGAAGATTATTAAATAAAATGTTTAGAAACTAGATGTTTTAAGACGAAGCTCCAGGTAGAAATAAGTGCTGAAGTTTGGGAGAGGGCTCGCTACAAAGCCCAAACACAGGCGATCAATACCAGATACAAGTTATTACAAAACAAGTCACTTATGAACGTATATTACTCCCTCTCTACTTAACCGTTTTGATCCTAATATACCGGACCAGTGTGTAAAGTGTAAAGTGGAGAGGGGAACATTATTTCAATGCTTATGGCCAGAGATCACAAAGTTTTGGAAAGAAGTACTTGGTATCTTATCCCAGATTATCTCAGAAGATATTTCCTATTTGTCCACAATTGTGTATTTTAGGTTTATTTCCTAATAACTTCAAAATAAACAGTAAAAAGAAGAGTGTGATAATTAACTCTCTTCTCCAGGCTAAACATACAATTGCATTGTTTTGGAAGAACCAGCCAAACCCGACATCCAGCAACGGTACTAAGAACTCTAGAACTGTCTTGCATTAGAGAAATGGACATACAGGACTGTCTCAGAAAATTACAATATTGTGATTTTCTGTAATGCAATTACAAAAACAAAAACATCATACATTCTGGATTCATTACAAATCAACTGAAATATTGCAAGCCTTTTATTATTTTAATATTGCTGATCATGGCTTACAGCTTAAGAAAACTCAAATATCCTATCTCAAAAAATTTTAATATTCTGGGAATCTTAATCTTAAACTGTAAGCCATAATCAGCAATATTAAAATAATAAAAGGCTTGCAATAATATAGTTGATTTGTAATGAATCCAGAATGTATGACATTTCTGTTTTTTTAATTGCATTGCAGAAAATAAAGGACTTTATCACAATATTCTAATTTTCTGAGACAGTCCTGTATGCCATGAAAGGGAAATCTGATGACTTTTGGGAAATCTGGGACGTGTACTGGATGATTCTGTTGAATAATAATGGAGATAAGATTCTGTTTTTTGGGTTGTTTTTTTTAGTTTTGTCTGTAATGTTTTTTTATGTTGTTGTTGTTGTTGTTTTTGTCTCTGTATCTTTATGTCTGCTAGGTTTGTGTGTTCTTTGTTTTTTTCTATTTTATTGTACATTTTATTTACAGATATAACTGTATTGTTGTAATAATTGAAAAAATGTAAATAAATATAGTGTTAAAAAAAAGTTTAGACAAGCTGGTCCCGGAGCGGAGCCGAGGTGTGGCTGATAACACACACACACACACACACACACACACACACACACACACACACACACACACACACACGCACACACACACACACACACACACACACACACACACACTCACGCACACACACACACACACACACACACACACACACACACACACTCTCTCTCTCAGCAGAGACGCAGCAGCAGGAGGAGGAAACAGTCTGCGCTCCGAGGTTTGGAGGTTTCGGTGGATTTTCTGGATCTTTTTCTGGATCTTTTTCTGGATCTTTCTGGATCTCTGCTGATCGAACCTGCAGATGGATATCAAGGTGAGCAGCTGGACCGATCGATCAGGTATCGATCCCACTGATCAGGTCGGGAGTTGGAGCCTCAAACCTCCGACAATCAGAGTTTAATCACTGATCTTTAAAAACAAGTGCAGAGTTATTGATATTAACGTTTCTGAAAGTGGGTCAGATCTCTGATCATTTACGGCTCCGGATCTGGATTATTATGGGTAATAATCGATAATAATGACATACTAAACTGATTAGTTGATTATCGGGATAAAACTCGTGATTAAAACTGTGATTAGAACCGACATAACTGCAGAGCAGAAATGCAGAAATGAAGAGAAAGAGCTCCAAATATTGTAAAGGTCAGAACTTGAATAAAAGTAACTAGTAATTCCACCTGAAATAGTGACAAATAAGTCCGTGGTGAATATTCATGGATGTTGCTCCTCTTCATGGCAGATTATTGAAATTTTAGGATGATTCTGGATCAGAAATAATCCAGAATGAGATGATTCTGATTCTGGATCATTTATTGATCAAATCAGTGGAAACAGTTTGGTGCAGAAGTTCTGTCAGCTGAACAGGTAAAAGTTTAAAGTCGTTTATTATTATACTGTTCTGCGGAATGTTGACAGCACTTGAATTCTGAGAATTACAAATATGCAGAAGAGCAAAAACCTGCAAACGCTGGCTATGAAAGGAGATGGCAGTTAGTCATTGGTTGTGTCAGCTGTCAATCAAAAGACCACGCCCCTAAGGTTTATTTGTGTCAGGGACAATTTACAACATGTATCAAGAGTATCAGGGCCAGGCAGGAGACAAATATATAATATTTTAGAGGAGGAAGATTTTTTTTTCATTATGCACTTCAAGAAAAAAGTTGAAATGTTGAGAAAAAGTCAAAATTTCGCGAATAAAGTCGAAATGTTGAGAAAAAAGTCAAAATCTCCAGAATATTGTTCAAATATAATTTCGAGAAAAAAGTCGAAATGTTAAGAAAAGAGTCGAAATGTTGAGAAAAAAGTCGAAATTTCGTGAATAAAGTCAAAATATTGAGAAAAAAGTCGAAATGTCGAGAATATTGTTGTGGTATAATTTCGAGAAAAAAGTCGAAATGTCGAAAAAAAAGTCGAAACATTGAGAAAAAAGGCAAAATTTCGACTTTATTCACGAAATTTCGACTTTTTTCTCGAAATTGTATTTCAACAATCTCGACATTTCGACTTTTTTCTCGACATTTCGTCTTTTTTCTCAAAATTTTGACTTTTTTCTCAACATTTCGTCTTTTTTTCTCTTGCCTGGCCCTAATACTCCGTTCCGTACAACATGACATTAGTCTCAGAAATTAGAAAAGATGCTTTGTACCGGATTTAGTTTACTAGCTACTTTCCATCCGTAGTCCCTGGGCAGGTTTATGGATAATAAAAGGTAAGAGCGTCAAATACAAAACAAATCAATCATATATACACATGTACATCCACACATCCACACATCACTCACACACTCATGTACAAAACATATTACATAACGGGGGGAAATACGTTTTTAAAAACAATTGTAAAACAGTTTAGATATAAGATTAATGTTGACAAGTCTGATTCCTTAAAATCCACTTTTTGACTGCGGAAGAAAAAACGTTGAAATCTGTGCAAAGTTTCAGGTGGGTAGAAAGATTGTTCCATTATTTGATGGCTTTAACGGAGAAAGCAGATTGAGCAAAGAGCTGCTTCGGGATTATACATAAATTAGTTATTATATCCAATTTTACCTGATGTAGTACAAAAAATTCCCTCAGAGGCCTCTAACGGTCTAAAGACAGCTGTAGTTGCAGATATTTCTAATTATTTTCTTATTTATTTAGTAAAAGTTGAATGAAGTGAGAGTTTGGATGCAGACTGGGGGGACATGAACCTTGGAGAGGCTTAAACAACGATGTCATTGGTTTTCAGAGACAACCTCCTTTACTGTGTTTCATTGTTGTAAAAGATCTGAACAACATTTCTTCTCTATTGTGGGATTATTGATTCCTGGAATCTGAAATGTTTGATCAGGTTTGTCAGCAGTTTGAGGAGTAGAGACCGACTAACAGTAAAAACAAGTGATTAACGGAGCTGCAAACTGAAGAACTGAGTGAAAACTGAAGGAGATCAGGACGGTTTCTGCAGCCGCCCTTCTGTCCTGGAGAGAAGATCTGGGTCTGAGGAATGAATGAATGAATGAATGAATGAATGAATGAATGAATGAATGAATGAATGAATGAATGAATGAATGAATGAATGAATGAATGAATGAATAGTCTTTATTTCTGTCTTGTATTTTACAAAACAAAATGAAAAAAGTAAAATAAACATTGTTTTTGCCGAAAAGGTGCAGCTGAAGCCGAAGCTTCTACCCTTTGTCTCTTGTGATCAGTTTAAATCTGAAACATTAGCATTAATCCGTGGAAACAAACAATGCATAAAGAAGACAAAATATAAAATTGATGTTTTTGATAATATACTTTATAGTTATACTTCATAGTTATAGTGTATACCTGTATCATGTCGCAACTTAAAGAAAATTCTCTTGGAGCCATGGCCCAAACCAAACAGGAAGTCGGCCATTTTGAATTAATCGTGTCATTTTGGCGAAATTTATGCCATTTCTTCGGCCGTTAATACGGCCCGAACCGTAACGTGCACCCAGGTGTGTTATACATCAAAATGTGCGTCTCCATCCTGCAACGACGCCCATTACTTTTCTCAGTCAAAAGCGTTACCGTGGTGACGCTAGACGCCAAAAAGCGCGCCCCCCCTTCATCTGATTGGTCCATGTTAGATAGTTCCTACTTTCTGCCATAACTTTTGAATGGCTTGACATAAAGAGTCGTCGGTGGTGTCAACGGACTCGGTATTGAGTTCTTGATCTTTATGGGTGAAAATTGCACACGGGAGGGCCCGTTCATCGCCGCTTGCCGGCTCCATCACGGCCGGTTAAAGGAGGGTGAGACTCCCGGGACCAGAGAGAGCTCATAAATGACACCAGAGATCACAGACTTCATGGTTTTATTCCGGCCAATAAAACACTCAACACTTCCAGACTCAGCGGTTCAGCTTTGATAAGAGTTCCTCCCTCAGCAGATCAGGCTCAGGGCTGGGACCCGTCCTGGTTCCCCGGGGAACCGGGGGAACCGGGGAACCGGGGCGGAGTGAGACTCCTCTGCTCCCCAGCTCTCAGCTCAGACGCTCCAGCAGGATGATGACATGAATTCCTGACATTCCAGCTCCGTAACGACAGCGGAGCCTCCCAGAGTCCCCGGGTTCAGCTGAGCCTCCACAGAAACACGATGTTCTCCACAGGAACACCACGTTCTCAGAAACTCCACGTTCTCCACAGAAACACCACGTTCTCCACAGAAACACCATGTTCTCCACAGAAACACGATGTTCTCCACGGAAACACCATGTTCTCCACAGCCACTGCTGATGGTGTGAAAGCAGGGCCGCCCCTGAACAAATTGGGGCCCTAAGCGAAATGTTACTTGGAGCCCCCACACCCTCAAACCTCTCCCCATCCCAAATGTATCTTAGGTACAAAATAACCTTATAACAACATGCAGTTTAACTTGACAACCTTTATTAATAGGAACAATTGTACTGTAAGTACAGAGGGAATGTGCATGGCGTCACAGATGCGACTTCACAGCAGGTTTTCACTGTGAAGTCGCCCACTTTCTGACACTCAGTCTTTCGCCCACTGAGTGTCAGAAAGACTGAGTTGCAGCGTAAACTTTCAGTTCATTTCGACTTTTTTCTCAAAGTACATAATAATTCCCCCAGTTCTAACTAATATAGCTACATGCAGCATGTGTTTCTTCATTCTAAGGCTGATACAAGACTTACATTTTTTTGCGGCTCCAGACATATTTGTTTTTTGTGTTTTTGGTCCAATATGGCTCTTTCAACATTATGGGATGCCAACCCCTGGGTTAGACTGATTAAGCTTCAGCTCTGTGATGGACGGGGCCCCTCCAGCCCCCCCCCCCCTCCTGGGGTCCTGTTCCAGGGTTGCCCCCGGTAACCGGGTTGGTAATCGGGTTGGTAACCGGCCCTCTCTGGTTCTGTTCCAGTACTCGGACCTGGAGCTGGCCATCAACACGCTGGTGACGGAGTTCCACAAGGCTGCAGACGACCAGCCAACCATGAACACCACCCAGTTCCAGACTCTCGTCTCCAAGCAGATGCCTGCTGTCGCCACGGTAACCATCACATTACAGCTCTGCCTCCAATCACAGGAGATGGATGGATGGATGATGGATGGATGGATGGATGGATGATGGATGGATGGATGGATGGATGGACGGATAAGTGGATGGATGGATGGATGGATAAGTGGATGGATGGATGGATGGATGGATGGATGGATAAGTGGATGGATGTGTAGTGCAACAGGTTAGCTTTAGCTGATCAGTTATCGAAGGCTATTAATACTTTTATTAATAATTATTAATAATTAATAAAGTCGACTATTTATCAAATTGAATTATCAAAATGATAATAATTCTCGTATGGGGCACCACCCCGGGGCCTTAATCCAGGGAAATTATAACTTTTACAGCAGAATATCAGTCTCAAGAGTTTAGGATTATTCTGCAGAACAGTAAATAAGATAAGATAAGATAAGATATCCTTTATTTTCTCCCTCAGTGGGGAAACTTATTTTGTTGTCAGCAGTACACTTAGCACACACATGTAGGGAAGGGGTAAAAAGACTGAAAAGTCAGAAATAAAAAATATATAAAAAAATACAAAAGATACGTATAAAATATGTATAAACACAGGATATGAACAGTATATACAGTTAAGAAACAGTGCAGAAAAGCAGGTGGAGTGTTGTGAGGTAGACTGGCAGATTGACAGATATTGCACATCTTATTGTCCACTGGCTACTGAGAGCAGGCCTGGTTGTACAGTCTGATGGCAGCGGGGAGGAAATCTTACCATCATTGGCCCGGACCCGAGAGCGGCTTCCACGGCGTTCGGGCCGACGCCGGGGACGACCCCCCCGGCCGTTCCGCTGGTCAGCCCGGCGCCGAGGGTGGCCTCCCGACCAGGAAGGCCCGGGGGGGTTCCGGGCTTCCTCTCCCGCTCCGAGGGGGCGGGAGGGGGGAGTAGGCTCGGCCGGACGGACCCCGGCGCGAGGTTGGCGTTGGGGGTGTGTGGCAGGGTGGAGAGGTTGATGGGACACGCACCTGTGTCCCATCCGCTTGAGTGGCTGGTTCTCTCCACCCTGCCTGCCTTTATAAGGCAGAGCTGGACAGCAGCAAGGGGTCCGGAGGAGCTGCTGGCATGCTGATGTGTGATGCGGTGCTTGGGCACGTGTGGCGGGTGATTTGCGTTAAATAAAAAAGGGTCTGCACTGAACTCCGTGTCTCTCCATCCTGTCGGTCGGGCCCCCGTGGCACTCACACTGCTACACATTAATTAACCAGAAAAACATCAATAGAAATTAAATGAAAGTTAAATGCATGGAATGAAAAAGAAATCAAAGCAATAATAAAGATGATAAAGAACCTCTACAGTTCAAAACGTGGCTGCAATGTTTAAAGATGGCAGGGCTCCTGTGGTATTTAAAGATGGCGAAACCCTCTTTAAGCCACGTGCAAATTTAGACCGGATGTTGATCCCGGTGTTTTAAACCGTGATCAACTGGCGAAACGGTGCCCCCAAATGAACAAATAACCGTAATATGCACACAGTAATTTCATTAAGCATAAATTCAGGTCTACACCGTTTTAAGTGACTGATCGCCCAGGACGCAGCCTCACGCGTCCTCGGGAGTCCGGATCTGAAGCTGCAGGCTCCGTCGCCTGCGGGCGCGGTCCTGCACGAGTTTCCCAGTCTCCCGGCTCACATCGGGTCGGCTTTTGATCCCCTCGCCGATCGCTTTCCTGGCGGGGATCCTCAGTCTCAGCGGCCGCTCAGTCTCTCTCTCCTGCTCCTAACTTCAAAGGGAAAATAAAGCAACAGTTGCTGCAGCAACCTTACGCCGGCTCTCCGGATCCTGATCGCGTCCTCAACACACTGCCTCGCTGCGCACGGGGGGCCGGTTCCTCCCTTCGGAACGGCTCGTCCCGTGTGTGTGTTGCCGGGCCTCGCGGTCCAAGGCTGGAGCTCCTGGCGGGTTCTGGCTCCCGGAGCCGTCGTCCGGGTGTCCCGGTCCCTGGTGTGGGAGAGTGCTCGAAGGAAAGAAAGTAGTTAGCAGGCAGAGAGTGGGAGTCGAGAGCGCAGCGCTCTGGTATCGGATCTTACGCCCGGCCCGGTTAGTGCGGGCCCCGACGGCTCCTTGAACCCCCCCCCACAGCTGTTAAAAAGCTGCTGGACAGCAAAACGCGTCAGTCCCGGCTCGCTGGCTGAAGAGAAGAAAAAAGCGTCAGGTGGCTGCTCATCTTTATAGTCTTTGGGGCGGGTCTGGCCAACGGGACAGTACCCCCTTTTTGGGCCGTGCAGAGGCCTGGCTTGTGGGCTCCACTGTGTCCGACCCCCCCAGGTGTCATAAACCTCAGGGAGTCTGTTCTCTGGTCTTTGGACTGGCAGGAACCCACGCTGGTTTTATGGGGTTCCACTGTGTCTGACCCCCTCTAGGTGTTATAAACCTTAGTCCTGGCTCCGGGAACTTTTCGCTGTCCTCCTTTGATCTGGAGCTTTGCAGCGGGGGTCATAAACTGACCGAGAAGTCCGTGGGGGTCATAAACTGACCAGGAGGTTAGCAGCAGGGGTCATAAAACTCTGGCCCCAGGACGAAACCAAAGTCTGGCTTTCACTGGAATTCATAATCCTGAAATGTTCATAAACACTTATAACAGTCCACATGATCACTGGATGTGGTCCAACAGATGGATGTTGGATGGATGGATAAGTGGATGGATGGATAAGTGGATGGATGGATGGATAAGTGGATGGATGGATGGATAAGTGGATGGATGGATAAGTGGATGGATGGATAAGTGGATGGATGGATGGATGATGGATGGATGGATGGATGGATGGATGGATGGATGGATGATGGATGGATGGATGGATGGATGGATGGATGGATGATGGATGATCACACACCTGGAACGGTGTGTGATGTTTCCAGGTGTGTGATGTTTCCAGGTGTGTGATGTTTCCAGGTGTGTGATGTTTCCAGGTGTGTGATGTTTCCAGGTGTGTGATGTTTCCAGCTGTTATTCCAGGTGTTATTCCAGCTGTTCTCCTGACTCCTCCCTCCTCCCCAGGCGGTGCAGAAGGACGGAGGTCTGGGTCTGGTCCTGCAGCAGATGGAGGTGGAGGGTGACAACATCTCCTTCCACAACATCTGGACGCTCATCAACAGCCAGGCCGTCCAGCTGTTCGGCTCAGAGCACAAGGAGAAGAGCACCATGTGCAGCTGCCTGCAGCAGTGACACCTGCGGCCGCACCTGCAGCTGCACCTGCAGCAGTGACGCCTGCGGCTGCACCTGCAGCAGTGACGCCTGCGGCTGCACCTGCGGCTGCACCTGCGGCTGCACCTGCGGCTGCACCTGCACCTGCAGCAGTTTCAGTTCAGTTTCAGTTTCAGTTTATTTAAAAAAGGACAGTACACATTAATCAACATTACTGTAAATGCGCCAGTTTTAGCCAACTGGCTAATTCGCAACTGTAGTCCTTTTGGCAAGATGTTATAAAACATTACACCTAAAACAGAAGCATTAAAAGTAAAACACAATAGTGACACCTGCGGCTGCACCTGCAGCAGTGACACCTGCGGCTGCACCTGCAGCAGTGACACCTGCGGCTGCACCTGCAGCAGTGACACCTGCAGCAGTGACACCTGCGGCTGCGGCTGCACCTGCACCTGCAGCTGCACCTGCATCAGTGGCGCCTGCGGCTGCCCCTGCCCGGCTCCCACCACCGGGGGGCGCTGCTGGACCAAAGTTAACGAAACTCAAATGTTCATGTTGCTGTTGAAATTAAAAGTTCTTTTTGTTTACGGTCTGAAGTACGGAGGGCCGAAGCTGAATAAAAACAAACGAGACAAATCAAATCAAAGAAACACTCTAATTCACCCTTTTATCAAGCCCCGCCCCCGTTGCTAGGTCGCTCCCGTTGCTAGGTTGGAGAAAACTCATCTCTCCCGTCCACTTCCATCGTAAAAACTGGGTTTTACTTCTCTTTATTTCTGATTATTGGACCAAAGAAAATCAACAGCAATTAGATATAAATAAAAAGTACTTCAGGTACCTGAGTGAGTTTAAAAAACTGAGTTTTTGGTGCAAACGAGATATTTTGATGAGATTAGCTGGTGGAAGGTGTGTCCGTCCACGTAGCTTCATCGTAGTTTACCGTTGGTTTTGGGAGGAAATGTTTTCCTGTGATTCTCTCTGGGTAGCGGGGGTCACTTTTTAACCATTTTAAGATAAATTAATAAAAGCGTTCGTGGTTGTAGCTGCTGCCGGGCTGACTTTGTTTTTGAAGTACGGATCGGATTTCTGCCAGTTTGAGGATAAAAACATGCTGAACCCTCACGACATAAGTGTCCTTTTACTCATACCAAGTTTAAAAAATTATTCAGTGATTTAAATTTCGATAAAAGGCAGTAAAAACTAGACTTTTTCCATTGATGTGAACGGGAGAGACGGCTGTTTGGTCCGACCGGATAAACCAGAAGCAGCAACGGAGGATGACGTTTCTGATTGGTCAGTCAGGGACCAATCAGAAGGCTGACAAAGGGTCAATTGAAAAATGGACGTTACGTCTGTTCCAATCCACTCTGGTGCCACCAGCTCCGCCCGCTACACCACAGCCGCCCGTGACACTAGCTGACATTACTAAATTAATCCAAATTATTAATAAAGTACTTACATTTACAAACATTACCCAGCATGTCGCTTGACTTGGGTATAATTTCTTTTAAAAAATGAACCGTCCAGTAATTGCCTGATTATGGAACAGCGTTGACATTTTGACCTTCGATCCTCCGTACGTCGACCACGACGACGTCAGTTCAGACTCAAATAAAACAGGAATATTTACAGAAATGAGTTTCTGTTTCCCAACAATTAAAATATTATATAAGACGTTACTCGTTAATGTAATCCTGCACTTACCAGAGCCATAAATGAACTTGTTTAATAACAAAGCCGTGCTGTCGATACTAACATCTAACTTTCATGTTCTGAATATTACATGTTTTATTTTATTTTAGATTATCTTGTGAGTGTATATGAGTGTGTTGTATAAATGTATCTTTGTTTTTGATATAATAAACCGTCTGCGACACCTAGTGGCCGTCGCTGGTATTACACTTAGACGTGCAACACCAGTGATGGCCACCAGGTGGAGACAAACTCTGATGTTTCTAATAATCAGAGAAAAGAAGATTTGGATTTGGCATTATTCTTTAATTAGTTGTGTAATTTTCTATGTAAAAAGCGTGCTTATTTTAATATGAATAATGTTGTAATGATAAAATAAGGATGATCATGTCCTGACAGAATAAAGGATGAAGATGCTGCAGTTCCTCTAGTGTCCGCTGGGGGGCGCCGTTTCCACTGTTTGGTTTTCTAATGAAATTGTTCAGCAAAGATTCTCAAATCCTTTTCTTTGCTCGTCTCTGTTAAGAATGAATATAAATTCATTTTAAAATTGCAGATTAAAGTTTATTGTGACATTTTATCAAGTTTCCAGAGTTGTGTTTGTGGTTTTGAGAAACCGACCTGCCAGTTTGTAGCATGTGAATATTAAAGCTTGTTAATCGAGACCAAGACCGTATATATATATATATATATATATATATATATATATATATATATATATATATATATATATATATATATATATATATATATATATATATAAAAGTCGAGTTAAATGTCTGAAGCAAGTTGAGTACCTTTGTTGATCAGCTTCTTTGTATTTAGGAAATCAAATCTAGAATGTCATGTATCAAAATACATACATACACAAAAATCAGCATTAAGGCAAAAAAAAGCTTTAAAAAAGCAAAAGAAGAAGAACGTTGCATCTTTGTGGAAGATTTTGCGTTTTCAGGGGAAAGTTTAGTCAATTGAAACAATTGATTGTGATTTACGTTTGCCTCACTTCAAATTAAGCATTTTAAGATTAATAATCACAAAATATATAAGAATATATATAATAACAGTAAAACTTCTGAGGATAGAAAGTACTTTTTAAACAGAAATGTTTCCGAGTCTGCCTTTTTTTGTCTTTAAAGTTTTTTTATTTATTCATGCATATAAGAACAAACATTCAAACTCAAACCCCAACATTTATAACATTTATAACAGCATCAACATACAGTAAACCTATCATACAACCACATATACAGAGGCCTCCTGCAAATCCATATTTTCTTATCCTTTTCTTTTAATTTGAAACAAGCAGAATGTACATCCAGCACCATGTCTACATATCTACAATAAAAAACATGGTCCCACCCCCTCCTAGAATCTTACTTACTGACTTTGTTTATTTCTTTATTTCATTCATTAAAAGAAAAAACAAAACAGTTCAATGTAATTACAACAAATCTCTTTCCTTGAATGAAAGGGAACAGAAAGAAAACTAAGCTTATTTTATCTCTGCCTTTTTCCTAAGAAATCACATTTCAATTAATATGCACAGATTCAAATAGCTGTATTGGAAAGTAGACTTGCAGAGAAGACTTACTCATAGATATTTACCATAGTTTATTAAGAATACACAGATGTGAAATAAAAACGGATGTGAAATAAAAATGGTCCAAATCATCCCCCCTGTAAAACTGCCATCCCTCCTTTCCATCCCTTATGTCATTTCATCAATGAATGTGGTTTTACTGCTATTTCAACATTTAGAGTCATCACCAGAAAAATAACACCAGAAAAATAACTTATTTAACAATTTTCACCTGTTTCAAGTAAATTTTCACTTGAAATAAGTAGGAAAATCTGCCAGTGGAGCAAGATTTATCTTCTTATTACAAGTAAAAAAATCTTGTTCCACTGGCAGATTTTTCTACTTATTTTAAGTGAAAATCTACTTGAAACAGGTGAAAATTGTTGTTTTTTCCAGTGATGAGTCTTGTTTTAAGTGTAATGAGATTTTTTTACTAAAATGAGACATTTTAACTAGAAATAAGACAAATATTCTTGTTAAGATTGTGAGTTTTTGCAGTGATCCATGTTACTTATCCTGTGAAGGACAGAATCATATTGATAAGTTCAGAAAAGTGTTTTTTATTGTTGTGTTTTGATGTATTTGATGTAAGCCCAGTGGATATTTAAAGCTTACAGAAGGCTGCATTTAACTGCTGCTATGTCATTCCTGCAGTATTTCTGCAGGTGTTTTGGTCACTGCTATTATTTGTAATATATTATATTATTGTAATCAGCACAAATTATCTGTCCCCATATGATAAAATCCACCATCCCCCCTGATCTTTTTACTGGTACATGAGGGAGTAACAGGGAATGAGGGTGCTGATAAATGAGCAAAAAATGGCATTGCAAAAGGAAATAACAATACCAGTTCCACTAGGAAAAGGAGAAGGTAAAGCAATAATAAAGAAGAAAGGAATGGAATTATGGAAGATCAAAAAGGACAGGGATATCACAAAATACAAAAGTCTATCATAACAAAGAATTATACAGAAAGGAACAGAAGGAGGAAATAGTCATAACAAGACTCAGACTGGACCACACATATTATCATATTATCATACATACTCATATTAATTATCATACTTTGTATGTTATGGGAAAAAGGGACAGTGATAAGTGTGAGAACTTTGGTTCTTTAGTGAACATATTCTCATGTATTGTAACAGATATGAAATAGAAAGAGAAGCTACAGGAGAAAGTGAGAGAGGCAGGACGTGAGTGGAATTTGAGTGGGATCCTGGGAACAGATGGAGAAAGTGGGGGTTGGAATCACCAGAAAGACTAATTCACTTCTCAAAAGACACCAGGCTGATAAATAGAATAAATAAAACAGGCTAAATGAAATGATGTTACACACTCTTGTACAGTAGGTGGCGGTATGCACCTTAAAGAAATTACATGAAAATATGTAGCACGTTATTACAATTTAAAAGCAACTAAATACAAAATGATTCATAAATATAAAACAAAGGGATAATACACATAAGCATGTACCTATGGACATGTGTATGTATGTGTGTGTGTGTGTGTGTGTGTGTGTGTGTGTGTGTGTGTGTGTGTGTGTGTTGTTGAATAAAATAGTTCATAACTAAACTGTATACGCTGATCAACGTAATGTTTTCAAATGTCCAGCAGCTTCCATCTCTCCTTCCATCTCTCCTTCCATCTCTCCTTCCATCTCTCCTTCCATCTCTCCTTCCATCTCTCCTTCCATCTCTCCTTCCATCTCTCTTCCATCTCTCCTTCCATCTCTCCTTCCATCTCTCCTTCCAAGGTTGTTAACTGTTCAGGGGATTGAAATTTAATTGGTTAGTTCTTATAAATATCTAGGCGTTCTGATTGATGACGACTTGTCTTTTAAATCTCATATTGATAATCTTGTTTCCAAACTGAAACTAAAATTAGGTTTCTTTTTTAGGAACAAATCACGTTTTTCATTTCGGGTCCGGAAACATTTGATCACAACAACTTTTTTACCCTTGTTGGACGATGGCGATCTGCTTTTTATGAACGCTCCTGAGCAGTATTTAGAGAAATTAGATACCGTGTATGATTGTGCTCGTTTTATCACCGGTTGCAGCTTCAGGTACATCACTGTTTTTTGTTGCTGCTGCTAACTGTCCTTCTTTGCCTCCGTAGACTCTCCCACTGGCTGACCTTTATTTATAAATCCATTTTTGGACGTCTCCCTACATATTTATGCGTGCACATGTGAACTGGGTAAAAAGGCGTTCCAGTTTTCTGCCCCGTCAACCTGGAATGATGGAGAAGGACTTGAGATTGGTGGATCTAGTTTTCTTGGGTGAATTCAAATCCATTTTAAAAGACAGAGAAATGATCTCTCTCGGTTCTTGTGACTGCCCCGTTGTGTAAATGTTACTATTGTTTCCCCGGAATGTGTGACTGACTGTCTGTGTTTGTATGTATTGTTGTTTTGTTTTTATGCTGCTGTTTTGGCCAGGTCACTCTTGGAAAAAGAGGTTTTAATCTCAATGAGTTTTTTACCTGGTTAAATAAAGGATATATATTTGTGCTAAGCTTACTGTGAGTTTACTCTGATTCTCACTGACAGGAGCATTCTGTACCAGGCAGGAGATCAGAGGGGTCATCCTCCTGACCTGGAAAAAGCAATAAATCCTCGTCCCTCACACAGACCGGTCAGAACTCAGCGGGGCGGCTGATTCTCTTCTGTTCTCCTTTAACTTTTCTCTGAGGTCTAGCTCTCACCAACCAATACCTGGTGACAAACAAAGTTAAAGAAATGTCATTTAAGTAAATTAATCAATTCTATCCTACAAATGATCAAATTGTAAAAAGATTCAAAAGAAATATCGATTCAAAATGTACTTTTTGTTCTGCAAATTCTGAAACGATGACTCATTTATTCTGGCTGTGTCTCATTGTTCAAACTTTTTTGAGTGATATGTGTAATTTTGTGTCGGAAAGCATTGAAACTGATTTAAAATAATTTTGGAAGGATGTGTTGTTTGGTGTTTTTGACCATGTAACGATTAGAACAAAGCCAAAAGAAACATTTATTATTAATTTGTTGATTATCCTTGCAAAATGCCACATCCACAAATCCTAATTCTTACACAAAAAACCCCTATTTTTTTACTTTTCATTGTGAATTCAATCAGTATCTGGACTCTTTTAAGTTTTCTACTAATTCAAAACCATAAATGTATGTAAATGTTTTGGCTTTCTGTTATAATTTCATCCCCCCTGGCTGGTCATAATGTGTTATGCTTTTTGTTTTGTTTTTTATTTGAGTTATAGTCTATACTGTATATTTTATAATTCAACTTGAAATTGCATAATGTGAAGATTTGTAATCATTGTACTTTTTGCAAATGTTAAATTAAAAAAGAAAAAGCTCCATGGGGCGGATACGGATCCATGTGTACGGGCAGGGGGAGACATCATGGGGGAGACGGAGCTCCGCCCTCCCCGACCGTAGAAGAAGAAGCTGCAGCAGCACGTTGGGAAGCTGCAGATTGTTTATGTCCGGAGTTTGAGAAACGCTTTAAAGTTTATTCAAGTTTATATTTGGTGGAAACGACCAGGAGAGATGAATGTCTCCGTGTTTCTCTGGATCTGACCGGTTTTGGGAGGAAAGTGATGGAGCCGACGGTGAGAACCAGAAATACTGGTGTGTGTGTGTGTGTGTGTGTGTGTGTGTGTGTGTGTGTGTGTGTGTGTGTGTGTGTGTGTGTGTGTGTGTGTGTGTGTGTGTGTGTGTGTGTGTGTGTGTGTGTGTGTGTGTGTGTGTGTGTGTGTGTGTGTGTGTGTGTGTGTGTGTGTGTGTGTGTGTGTGTGTGTGTGTGTGTGTGGACTGTCTCAGAAAATTAGAATATTGTGATAAAGTTCTTTATTTTCTGTAATGCAATTAAAAAAACAAAAATGTCATACATTCTGGATTCATTACAAATAAACTGAAATATTGCAAGCCTTTTATTATTTTAAAATTGCTGATCATGGTTTACAGTTTAAGATTCTCAGAATATTCTAATTTTTTGAAATAGGATATTTGAGGCTTGCAATATTTCAGTTGATTTGTAATGAATCCAGAATGTATGACATTTTTGTTTTTTTAATTGCATTACAGAAAATATAGAACTTTATCACAATATTCAAATTTTCTGAGACAGTCCTGTATATTATTAAGGGGTAAAGAAAAATCCAATCCTACATGGCCCTGTGTGGAAAAAGTGATTCCTCCCCCTTTTAAAACATAAATGATCTGTGGTTCATCACATCTTTGGAAAGCTGAGTTCAGTTTCTCCAGCCACACCCAGGCTGATCACTTATGAGTGATTACTGACTAGTGATTACTGATTAGTGATTAGTGATTAGTGATTACTGCCACAGCTGTTCTCAATCAAGAAATCACTGAAATACGACCTGCCTGACAAAGTGAAGTAGAACAAAAATCCTCAAAAGTCTAATATTTACATGTGTTTGATGATCTGACACATTTAAGTGTGACAAACTTGCAAAAATAATATATATATATATATATATATATATATATATATATATATATATATATATATATATATATATATATATATACAGGACTGTCTCAGAAAATTAGAATATTGTGATAAAGTCCTTTATTTTCTGTAATGCAAAAATGTCATACATTCTGGATTCATTACAAATCAACTGAAATATTGCAAGCCTTTTATTATTTTAATATTGCTGATCATGGTTTACAGCTTAAGAAAACTCAAATATCCTATCTCAAATTAGAATATTCTGGGAATCTCAATCTTAAACTATAAGCTATAATCAGCAATATTAAAATAATAAAAGGCTTGCAATATTTCAGTTGATTTGTAATGAATCCAGAATGTATGACATTTTTGTTTTTTTTGATTGCATTACAGAAAATAAAGAACTTTATCACAATATTCTAATTTTCTGAGTTAGTTGGTGATTCAGATGAAGTTAGTTGTGATTGGTGTAAACTTCTCTCCTCTCAGGTCATGGCGTCGGCGGTCGCCGTGGAGATGACGGGGAAACTGGAACCATCCTTTACTCAGCAGGTAAGACCACGCCCCTTTTACCTCAGCGCAGGCCCCGCCCCCAATGGACATTAATATTTGGTACAGTTACCAAGAACCAGTGGTCCATGGACATTAATATTTGGTACAGTTACCAAGAACCAGTGGTCCATGGACATTAATATTTGGTACAGTTACCAAGAATCAGTGGTCCATGGACGTTAATATTTGGTACAGTTACCAAGAATCAGTGGTCCATGAACATTAATATTTGGTACAGTTACCAAGAACCAGTGGTCCATGACATTAATATTTGGTACAGTTACCAAGAACCAGTGGTCCATGGACATTAATATTTGGTACAGTTACCAAGAACCAGTGGTCCATGGACATTAATATTTGGTACAGTTACCAAGAACCAGTGGTCCATGGACATTAATATTTGGTACAGTTACCAAGAACCAGTGGTCCATGGACATTAATATTTGGTACAGTTACCAAGAACCAGTGGTCCATGGACATTAATATTTGGTACAGTTACCAAGAACCAGTGGTCCATGGACATTAATATTTGGTACAGTTACCCCAAGAACCAGTGGTCCATGGACATTAATATTTGGTACAGTTACCAAGAACCAGTGGTCCATGGACATTAATATTTGGCCACGAATCCAGTTTCCTGATATTTATATGTACTTAATTTCTACGCCGGGGAAATACACGAAGCAAAGCTTGAAGGCGTACAAAAGTCTTGACGCTTGGTCCGACTTCAAGGCAGGATTTGTTGTAGAAATGAAAGTGATGAGGACACCGAACTTTATGATTTGACCGTTTAACGTTAGCTACCCAAAAATCCAACATTACCTGATACAAAATGGGAACCACAAATCCACGTTTCGGTGCCTGGAATCCAGTTGTTTCTGTGAATTGCAGTGATCCATTTGTCTCTCTTAAGGTTATTTTTCAGCAGTCTGTTAAACGATAACTCTGATTTCTTAAATTTAAACTTAAACTTTATTTATTTATATAGCACCAAATCATACAGTATGAATGCAACACATGGTGCTTTACACGCAGAATACAATAACAATCAGAAAACACAATTTAAAACATCCCATACGACCCCTACCCCCACCCCCCACGCGTACACACACCCTCACTCATACACACACACACACACACACACACACACACACACACACACACACACACACACACACACACACACACACACACACACACACACACACACACACACACACACACAGTAAGTGGACTGGTGACATGGCTTAGCACTAACGATCCAGGTGAGGAAAACACTACCTATGGGTGGTCGTCCACACCGAGAGGCTCCACCGGCCATGACCACAAGGAGCATCGCCACAGAGACCCCCCCAACCCGGACAGACCAGGACAGACCCCACACAGAAGGTGGAGTCCCACCCCCAGCTACCCAGGCCTGAGGGACCCCCATGACGACACCCCCATGGGCGGAGCAGGCACACCTCCCAGTGTGGACGACCCCCCTGAGGAAACACTGGAGCTAAAAACTAAAAGATTAAAAGAAAGTAAAAAATGCCTAAAAGTGTAAAATTTTTGAGTACAGTCGATCGTACAACAGCTCTTTCCCATTTTAGATGTTTTCCAGTTGCTCAAACTGAAAGTTTACGCTGCCACTCAGTCTTTCTGACACTCAGTCTTTCTGACACTCAGTCTTTCTGACACTCAGTGGGTGAAACCCGCTGTGAAGTCGCATCTGTGACGTCATGCACATTCCCTACGTTAATTGAACAACGTTCCCCCCCCCAGTGCAGCAGCTGCCCCGGCCTGCCGGTGGTTCAGCTGCAGCTACGTGGTAGTTGTTAGTTAGTTTATTTGTTGATGTTTCCCCCCCCAGTGCAGCAGCTGCCCCGGCCTGCCGGCCTCCTGCTGGTGTCTGGACTGTGAGGAGGGTTTGTGTGACGGCTGCAGGTCGGCCCACCGGAGGGTGAAGCTGACGAGGGGACACCGTCTGCTGGACCAGAACCCTCCAGGTAACCCCTGCTATGAGCAGCCAGACCTACAGGGGGCAGTGTAACGAGAAGATAAAGTCATGCTAGCCAATCAGAATCCTGGAAAAAAACATCAACAAATGACACGAGTAACTTCCAGTTACTTCCAAGATGAACGAGAGTCTTTCGTTTGGAGTGACAGAGAAGTGGAGTTACTTTTAAGTGTGACTTTAGAATATAAAACAGGTAAAATACAAGAAAATATTGACGGTGGCCAAACAAATTGTAAACACAGGTGTCACTCATGACGCTGGGGACGTTTCTGTCTCAAAATGTGAAGTTCTGAAGACTAAATGTCCGTCTCTCTCTCTAATGGAGTTTTTGCAAATCTCCACTTTGGCCGGAGTTTTCAGAAATTATGCTTTTTGGAGACTTTGAGCTTCGTTTTCGTGTAAACGAACGGGCAAAACGCATGAAAACACCAACTTTTTTGCTACGTGGAAACGGGGCCTTATTTAAAAGCAAGGTTCAAAATAAAACAAACATAGCCAAAAACAGTGGTCCCTGACAGCCTGTCCTAACTGCACGCGAGCGTCCGACTATCGCGTCGCACTGCGTGGAATCGGACGCTCTCTGTCCTGAAACACTGAACGCGTTATCGGCCCCCACGTTCTTTTGATTGACAGCTGAAACTCGCTTTTTTAAAAGGCTGATTTATGGTTCCGCGTTTCACCAACGCAGACCCTACGGCGTAGGCTACACATAACCATAAATCAGCCTTTATTCACCGCACTACCCGCCCGTGCGCTCCTGAAAGAAACTCCTAAAATAACTCCTAAAAGAGTAAAGAGACAAGTAAAAGATGGGTGAGTACTGGTAATCTTCCTACGTTTGTACTTTCTAAACAGAAAACAAGCTTGATATTGTGATATTTTAATGTTCTATTTTCTTCCTGCCGTTGGCGTTGAAAGCCGGTAGAAAGCGCTGTAGGAAACAGTCATGATGAGGAACGGCTGATCCAGTTAGTTGAAATGAGAAGTTATCTCTATGATTCCTCCTCATTTCACTACAAAAACCTCAATAAAGTGGGAGAAAGAAATATTATTATTATTATTATTATTATATACTATCTTATTATATCTTTTTATCTTATCAGAACCTTCCAGCTCCCTGGCGATCTCCCTCCAGCAGCTGCCACTTTATTGAGGTTCTTGTATTGAAATGACTGTTTCCTACAGCGCTTTCAACCGGCTTTCAACGCGAGCGGCAGGGCGTCCGACAAATGTTCAGCTCAAAACGGCGCGCTGCGTCCAGTTAGGACAGTCCAATAGAAAATAAAGCAATGGAATTGTTTTTGTCGCTGACGCTCACTCACATCGCATGCAGTTATTAGGACACGGTGTGAGTTGCTTCTTGGTTATAAAGGTGGTTCCTGGGATAAAACCAGTTGAAAACCTCTGGCCCAGATAACCCCCCCCCCCCTGCTGAACCAGCTTTGATGCACCCCCCCCCCCCCCCCCCCCCCCCGCTGGTTAACGACCCCCCCCTCAATTAACTGCTGTTTACGGCCTTCAGCTGATCAGAACCTGGAGACAAAAGGAGATGAAAGAGACGACTGGAAAGGAGAGTTGGGAGGGGGGTTGATCAGAGTTGGGTAGTAACGAGTTACATTTACTCCGTTACATTTACTTGAGTAAGTTTTGGGAAATGTTGTACTTTTAGGAGTAGTTTTGAATCACTATACTTTTTACTTTTACTTGAGTAGATTTGTGAAGAAGAAACTGTTCCTCTTACTCCGCTACATTAGGCTACGTTGAGCTGTTACTTTTCTTTTATCCCTTTTATCCACGTACGCGTCAATCTCATGACATCACTGGGTGATTCTTTGGTAAAAATGTTTGTTTGTTAGTCGTTCTCTTTTCTTCTCTTTTCTTGTCTTTTGTTCGTATCTTTCGTCTGTTTCTGGATGAACGTGATGTTTTTCTCCCTTCAGACACCGACGTCTGTCCCAAGTTCTGCCCCCTCCACCCGCCCGAGCCGCTCCGGATCTTCTGCTTCACCTGCAACCAGCTCACCTGCTGGGACTGCCAGCAGGTGGACCACATGAACCACAGGTACAGACCTCCACCGTGCATCTGCAGCAGAACCTGCACCAGAACCTGCACCAGAACCGGACCCACTCCCAGCTATTTTAGTAATCAAGTATTCTACTGAAAATTCCATCGATTAATCCAGTAATCAGATAAAACATATTTTTGTTTAGTTAAAGAGCAATTATAATTAAAGCTGCAAGCAGCGATGAACGGGCCCTAGCACTCACAGCCACCGCCCTCATAAGCATATCAGAAATGACACCACCCACGACTTCCTATGTCAAACCATTGAAAAGTTAAAACAGAAAAAAGGGACAACCAATCAGAAGAAGGGGCGGGGCTAATTAAGGCCAACGAAGCTTAAGGACTCATTACAGAGTCCCATGACACCACCCACGACTCTCTATGTCAAAACATTCAAATGTTATACCAGGAAATATGGACAACCAATCAGAAGAAGGGGCGGGGCTAATTTTCACCAATTATGGTCAAGGACTCAATACCGAGTCCGATGACACCACCCACGAGTCTTTATCACAACCCGTTCAAAAGTTATGGCAGATAAAAGTATTCTAGGGGGCGCTGTTGAGCCATTAGGCCACGCCCATTAATGCAAACCATGAAATATCAAATGTATCACCAGGCCTGGCTTGTGCGCAAAATTTGGTGACTTTTGGGGAACTATCAAATATGGACCAATCAGATGAAGGGGAGGCGCGCTTTTTGGCGTCTAGCATCGCCACGGTAACACTTTTGAAAGAGAAAAGTAATGCGTGTAGTCGCAGGATGGAGACGCACATTTTGATGTATAACACACCTGGGTGCACGTTACGGTTCGGGCTGAATTAACTGCCGAAGGAATGGCATAAATTGCGCCAAAATTACGCGATTAATTTAAAATGTTCAAAATGGCCGACTTCCTGTTCGGTTTCGGCCATGGCGCCAAGAGACTTTTCTTTAAGTTGCGACATGATACAGGTGTGTACCAATTTTCGTGCATGTACGTCAAACCGTATTGTGGGGCTTGAGGCACAAAGTTTTTTCTGTCTGAACCAATCAGATGAAGGGTGGGCACGCTTTTTGGCGCCTATCGTCGCCACGGTAACTCTTTTGACTGAGAAAAGTAATGCGTGTTGTCGCAGGATGGAGAATCACATTTTGATGTATAACTCACCTGGTTGCACGTTACGGTTTGGGTCGCATTAATGGCCGAAAAAATGGCAGAAATTGTGCCAAAATTACACGATTCATTAAAAATGGCCGACTTCCTGTTGGGTTTCGGCCATGGCGCCAAGAGACCTTTCTTTAAGTTGCGCCATGATACAGGTATGTACCGATTTCGTGCATGTACGTCAAACCGTATTGTGGAGCTTGAGGCACAAAGTTTTCTAGGGGGCGCTGTTGAGCCGTTAGGCCACGCCCATTAATGCAAACCATTAAATATCACATTTTTCACCAGGCCTGACTTGGTGCAAAATTTGGTGACTTTTGGGGCACGTTTAGAGGGAAAGAAATGCCTGTGCATTTAAAAACCCTGAACTTACACCAGCTGACCAAATTCACTGCCTTCACTCAAAAAATTAAGGATCTTAACAAGAAATGTTCTTATTTCTAACCTAAAAATGCCATTACACCTGATAACACACATCACTTAAAAGGTTAGTTGTTTTTCCCACGTGTTTCAATTGAACTTTCATTTGTGTCAAGCAAATTTTAAGTTCTATTTAAGTTTTAATTTAAAGTCTTGATAAGATTTTGAGTTTTGGCAATGTTCAAAATATAATTCTGAGCCCTGCTGTATTGGTGCACATTAGCCACCAGCGCTACTTGATGTTTTATCCATCAATGACTACAGAGCTAAAATTGAAAACTACCCAGTTAGCTTTATTACGTTTTTATTTTTCACCCTCATCACTCTACAGCTCTGTGTTTTTACAGATTAAGGGCCAAATCCACAAAGAATAGATTGCGCCCGCAAATAGCGCTGTGAATTGCGCCGCATCTGCGCCCGCAATTTGCCCCGCTTTAAGGTCCTATTCACAAAAGATTTTGCTCTAATGATATGCCGGTGCAAACACGCCCATAAAGTTTTGCAGCTGAGTGCAATTTTCCCTTGTCTGAGTAAGTGAGCGGAGCTGTTTCCAGTGCTCTCTTTCAGCACACAGATTGGTCCATAATGAAAACTCCAGAGAGCACAACAGCCTCAACTTTCACGTATTTGTACTTCTCTAGTATTTCGCATGTATGACATAAGCTAATGAAATGTCAAATGTTAAGAGGCTGTGCGCATTTACGCACAAGGCACAGCACCGGTCACTTCATTAACACCGGATCGGGATCAGATCAGGATCTGACGGTAATTCATGTTCTGTGTTTTGCTACACACACCTACAGGTCAGCTGTTAAACACACACATTCTAGATTTATATGTTTATATGGTGGAATTGTGTGTAATAAAGCAGCCCCTACTGTATGGATGAATCCTGAGCTCCTGTTATTTTTATTTTTAAATCCGAGATAAGTCCACAACCCCACTTGATCTGACTGTGTACAGTCATGTCTGACTGTAGATTTCACCCTTAATATCATTCAGTATCACACAGGCTTGAATTATATTGAAGAGAGAGAGAAACAGAGAGACGGGGAGTGAGGAGTGAGTTTGCACGCAGTTAATACACGCTTCGAAAAGACGGTATTTGCTCCACTATTTTTGCGTAAGGCAAATAGCACTGGCCTTTGTGAATTAGACGGTTTTTGCAATGAGGCTTATTTGCATAGAATGTATGAATATTACCTAATTTACATGCATGCAAATGGCACAGGCGCACCATGACACTATTTGCTTGGCAGCGCAGTTTGCGCCCTTTGCGGGTGCTTTGTGAATTAGACGCTCTCTTTTTGTCTCATTTGCACCGGTTTAGCGGCTGCAAAAGCCACGCAATCCTTTTGTGGATTTGGCCCTCAATGCGTTAGCCGCGCATCGACAGTAGTCATATGCAACAGTGTTCGCCTTGGTGTCCAGCTGGAAATGCTGCCACACTTTTACATTTTCTGCCTTTTCTTTTAGTTAAAATCAAACATATTTGGTCTTTCTTCTTCCTTTACGTGTGCGGCGTCAGCGCGTTGTGCCGCATTAAACGTTGCCCGGGTGCAATAAAATTAAACGATTCCTCGAGGCAGTGAAGATTCTTCCATCATTTTTTGTAATCAAATTATTGGAGGAATGGTTTCAGCCCTAGTACAGACCTCCTGGCCGTGCGTCTCCCCCAGAACCTCCACCTCGTCCCGGGACGTGGTGGAGGTTCTATCAGCTGACCTAGGGCTGGGCGATATATCGAGATTTTAATATATATATCGATATATTTTCAAACGCGATATGGTACGAGACAATATCGTTTATATCGATTATTAAAAAATGTTGTTTTTTTTTAGGATTTTGATATCGCTTATTTTGTGACAAATTGAATGTTTTATTTGATATTTGCACAAATGTTTTGTTATTTGCACAACTGTCAACCTCAGTTGAAAAGTCTGCCTGTTACTGTCTACATTGTATTAATTGCACAGTGTATTTTAATTTAATTGTTATGCAGGAAAGGGATATTTGTTTTATTTTATTCAAGGAGCATTTTTATTCTATATATGCAGGCAGTTTATTTTTATTTCATTTGTTTTATACATTTTGATATTGTGCAGACCTCTGTTAATAAAGGAACCTGTGTGACATTTGGCACGAGGCTTTGTATTAAAACTGACTGTTTTTTTAAGGGTTTGCCTCTTGAAAAAATGATGCTAACAGAGATGCTATGCTATAATGCTTTGGGGGAAACCCCAATTATGGCACAGAAAAAATATCCATATATATATCGAGTATCGCCATTCAGCTATAAAATATCGAGATTTGACTTTTGGTCCATATCGCCCAGCCCTAAGCTGACCTCCTCCGTCCTCTCAGCTTCCAGTTCGTCACGGACATCGTGGAACACCTGAAGAAGCACCTGCACGACCTCATCCAGCCGCTCAGCACACAGAAGAAGGTGGTGGAGGAGAGTCTGGAGAACATGGAGAAGAGGTACCGACCCGGGGGGAGATGAAGAGAAAACAGCACTAGACTGATTAAAATTGATTTTGTATCCTGAATAACTTCCAAATTGTTTAATTGTATATTGCAGGTAAAACATAGATTTCTCAGGGTCAGTGATATATAAAAGAATGTCATCAGCATACAAGGAAATCTTATGTTCTTTGTTACCAGTCTTTAAACCTTGAATGTTAGTTAATATTCAGGTTTTAAAAGGGTTATTGATGCATGGAAACGCAGTCACTGTGACCGGAAAAACCAGAAGCCAAACAAAGGCCCAATTCCAATACTCGCCCTACTTTCTATCACTACCCCTAAAAAAGAAGGGACAGATTTTAGGGCACATGAAATCTTCCCAGGTCTGTCCCAATACTCCCACTACTCCTACTTTCAGCACCACCCCTAAAATCAGGAAGCTGAGAGCCAAAAGCTGTTTTAATTCAGCTGTAGTGCTGTTAATATGCCACTTTATTAAGTTTTAATATTTTTTCAGGCGTAAAAGTAACCGTTAAGATCCCCAACCTGGGCTCAGTTTATCCAAATAACGCCTGTTAAGAAATTTGATCCGATGTTTTCGGAGAAGAGCCGCCGGCTCGGAGCAGCAGCAGCTGTTACCATGGTAACAGCTGCAGCTGCTGCTGCTGCTGTTACCATGGTAACAGCTGCAGCAGCTGTTACCATGGTAACAGCAGCAGCAGCTCACGTACAGACGTGATCGTTAGGTCAACCTGCGCCGTCGTCCCGGGGAGAAACCTGCAGCTCTGTGGAGAATTACCGCTGGCTGAAATAAATCATTTAGGAAGATAAATGTTGGTTTAATAGATGAAATCTAACAGTTGTGGCTACGCCTGTTAAGAAATTTGCTCCGAAAATTTCTAGATTTCTGCCTGCCGGCTCCGGAGCTGATTTATGGTTCCGCGTTAAATCGACGCAGAGCCTACGGCGTAGGTTACACAGCGACGTGCGCCGCACGGCGTAACCTACGCCGTAGGTTCTGCGTTGGTGTAAATTACACTGTACAATTAATACAATGTAGACAGTAACAGGCAGACTTTTCCACTGAGGTTGACAGTTGTGCAAATAATAAAACATTTGTGCAAATCTCAAATAAAACATTTAAAGGAGCTTGAGGCCGGATTGAGGCAGGATTTATGAAAAAAATCCGTATACATTTTAAGTTTTCTAGTAATAATGTCAGATGAAGCGTTCCAAACCCAAAAGAATGTTTCCTCTAGTGTATCTCTCCTTTGCCTTTAACAGGCTGTGTGCTGCAAAATGTGCTGCAATTCGGTCCCGAATTTCCCGCGCTGCCCTGCGGATGTGACGTCACATGACGCTGCATGCACGTTCTCCCCGTTCTCCCGTGCCGGCTTCACTGTTGGCTGCAGTACCCCCAATGGCCGTCGTGGTGAAGGGTGGCGCTAGAGAGTCTCATTTCTTAAAAGGAGCCTCAAGCTCCTTTTAAGTCAATTTGTCACAAAATAAGCTATATTAAAATCATAAAAAAAAAACATTTTTTTTTTTTTTTAAATCGATATAAACGATATTGTCTCGTACCATATCGCGTTTGAAAATATATCGATATATATTAAAATCTCGATATATCGCCCAGCCCTAGCGTCACAGCAACGGCGTAGGCTTTGCGTTGGTTTAACGCAGAACCTTAATCCAGGCTTTAGCTCCAGTCTGGAGGATGATGATGATGATGATGATGATGATGATGGAGATGATGATGATGATGATGATGATGTAGATGATGATGATGATGTAGATGAAGAGCTCCAGTTGGAGTTTCCAGCTCCGTCTCTGATCGCTGCGTCTCGTGTTCCAGGCTGCAGGTTCTGGCGCAGCAGCAGTCCTTCCTGACGGGAGTGGTGGCGAGGAGCTACAGCAAGATGGTTCACCTCCTGAAGAGGAGGATGGAGCAGCTCCGGGTGGAGATCAAGGTAATCTCCTCCCAGTTGACCTCTGACCTCTGACCCTTGACCTCTGCTGCTCCGCTAGCCGCCTCCTGAACCCGTGCTGTTCATGGTTTTATTCTGATCCCCATGAGCTACAGCAGAACTGCAGCTATTCTTCCCGGGCTCCGGCACATAATACACACGACATTACAACAAAACATTTACAGCAAACCTAAAGAGGTAGCATATAAAAGAAGAAAGGGAAAAACTAAAAAAAATAGTCTTTTTCGAACATTTAACATTAACACAACATTAACATTTAGATATAAATGAAAACAATAATTCATACATTGTATAACATCAACAAATTCAAACAATGTATAGTTATCATAGTTTGCACCAATAACCATTTTTAATAAATATTCATTAATATATATATATATATACATATGTATATATATACATTTGTACACATACCCATATACTATCTACATTATTTTTTTTATTATAATAAGTTTTGTATGTATCTATTCAAGAGATCTTTCTTTACTAAAAAATGTAATTCTTTTATGTTAATAGTTTGGGAAGTGGGTTCCATGCAGACAGAATAAAGATTATTTTATTCTTTATTAATATAGAACAAATATTAATTAATATTTGTAAGAAATGTATCTGTACATCACCGTTGTTTTACCAGAGTTTGTCTTTACTTTTGGCAGTAAAAGTTCCCTCTGAGAGCAGAGTCTTGTGCTGTAGATGTGATTTTCTGAACTGTAACATAATTTTTTGTACAGAACTTTTGATATGGATACATTTCTTACGAATATTAATAAAGAATAAAGTAATCTTTCTCTTACTGTGTGTGTGTGGTTGTGTGTGTGTGTGTGTGTGTGAGTGCAGACGGTGCACCAGGAGGAGCAGCAGCGCCTCCAGAGGCGGATGCTGGCGGTGCAGCAGCTGCAGCAGAACCAGGCGTTGCTGACGGAGACGGTGGAGAAGACCGGTGGCGTCAGCGAGCTGCTGCCGCTGCTCAGCGTCCTGGCCCAGGTGAGACGCCGCGCCGCTCGGCCTCCAGCCGGCAGTGTTGGGACTAACGCGTTATTTAGTAACGCGTTACAGTAACGCCGTTAGTTTTGCCAGTAACTAATACTGTAATGCAGGGGTCGGCAACCCGCGGCTCTAGAGCTGCATGCGGCTCTTTAGCGCCGTCCTAGTGGCTCCTGGAGCTTTTTCAAAAATGTTTGACCTTTTTTTTCTTCTTTCTTTTTTTCTTATTTTTTTTCCTTTTTTTTCTTTTTTCTTCTTCCTCCTTTTTTTCTCTTTTTTCCCTTTTTTAATCTCGACATTTCGACTTTTTTCTCGAAATCTTTACCTTTTTCTAAACATTTTGACTTTTTTCTCAACATTTCGACTTTTTTCTCGAGATTTCGACTTTTTTCTCGAAGTGCACAATGAAAAAGAAATCTTCCTCCAGTTATAACTAATATAGATATATACAGCATGTGTTGCCTTCATTCTAAGGTTTATACAAGACTTTTAATTTTTTGCGGCTCCAAACAT
Source organism: Cololabis saira (assembly GCF_033807715.1). Classification (NCBI taxonomy): domain Eukaryota; kingdom Metazoa; phylum Chordata; class Actinopteri; order Beloniformes; family Belonidae; genus Cololabis; species Cololabis saira. Next base: position 51,161,322 of record NC_084589.1, read on the forward strand.
ATTTGTTTTTGTGTTTTTGGTCCAATATGGATCTAAAATATTTTGGGTTGCAGACCCTTGCAGACCCCCCAATTCAGTAACTCAATTACCGTTACCAAACGGTGCGTTACTCCGTTATTTCTGGCTACAGTGAAGCTTTTTTTTCCCCACACGCTTTTTCCTCTAAAGCTCACGGTGCAGGAGTGTTTTTTCCAGAGAAGAACATAGTTATAGGTCGTTTTGTCGCTCTTTTTTCTTCTGGGAAACAAGATTCTTGTAAACCCAAATGCCACCATGTATTATATCTGAGACTGTAAAGAACGATTCATCAAAGGCTTCTGTTCTTGAGCTGCTGCTGAAGCTCATTGGTCGTTCTCAGCTTGTTGCTATCAACCAACGTTATTGATACAGGAAGTGAAGAAGCGGGGCGACTGTTTAGCCAATCAGAATGCAGAACACGATGCACAATGCAAATCCACACAGAACCTGCTGAAATGAAGGCTAGAGGGGCATTAATGGGAGCATTTAAAATAATGTTTTTATTTAAAGTAACTAAAAAGTTACTTTTCATAGTAAATTATTATTTTTTTGGTCTAAGTAACTGAGTTACTTTTTAATGAAGTAACTAGTAACGGTGTCTGTCCTGCAGGTGACGTCTCAGATGAAGGAGCTGGCCGACCAGGACCCGTCTCCACCTCCAGAGATGCTCCACCTGAGACTCGTCCTGCGGGAGAAGGGATTCGCTGAAAACATTTTGAGATACGGTAAACCAAAGTTCTGATCTGTTCACTTTTCTCTCTGTTAATCTTTTTCTTTTTAATGTACTTTTTAATTTTCTTTTTCATTCCTGCTCCTTCAACTTTTCCCTGATCATCACCTTTCTCATCTGTGCAGAAAGCTCCTGCTGCATCTCCATGATGTCTAAGGGCCTGTCCCAATACCCCCCTACCCCTACCCTTCAGCCCTAGCCCTAAATTTTGCGCGTTCCCGTGAGAGTAGTGGTGTCCCGATTCCTCTTTTCACCTAGGGGTAGTGGAGAAAACGAGTGTAGTGGCTATGAATCTGTCCCTACGGATCGAGGGTTTTCGGATGCACCCTAGGTGAACTAGGGCCATTTGAATGGAAAAAAAAAACATGGCAGACAGTTCTTATTTTTTAGTGAATAAAATCAATATTTTGAGTTAGTTTCTGCATAAAAATGCGTTTTGATTACATTTCTAGCGAGAAATATATATTTTACTTTCATAATATTCACTCAGTGAATGTACATAATTCGTTTGCCCGTTGTTGCGAAATCTTTTTCAAACCTCGCCAGAATAAAGGCTGATTTATGGTTCCGCGTTACACCAACGCAGAGCCTACGGCGTAGGTTACGCGGCAACGCCCGCCGTACGCCGTACCCTACGCCGTAGGCTCTGCGTCGATTTAACGATTAATAAACCAACATTTATCTTCCTAAATGATTTATTTCAGCCAGCGGTAATTCTCCACAGAGCTGCAGGTTTCTCCCCGGGACGACAGAGCAGGTTGACCCGGCGATCACGTCTGTATTCCGGCTGCTGCTGCTGCTGCTGCTGCTCTGAGCCGGCGGCTCTTATCATCGTCGAAAACATCAGATCAAATTTCTTAACAGGCGTTATTTGGATAAACTGAGCCCAGGTTGGGGATCTTAACGGTTACTTTTACGCCTGGAAAAAATATTAAAACTTAATAAAGTGGCATATTAACAGCGCTACAGCTGACATTAAAACAGCTTTTGGCTCTCAGCTTCCTGATTAGTGGTGGTGCTGAAAGTAGGAGTAGTGGGAGTATTGGGACAGACCTGGGAAGATTTCAAGTGCCCTAAAATCTGTGCCTTATTTTTTAGGGGTAGTGATAGTGAGGGAGGGCTAGTGGAAGAAAGTAGGGGGTGTATTGGGATTGGCCCTAAGTGTTAATGATTTATAAATTTTATGTATTTATTTATACTGTTTAATTATACATTTCAAAGTGCAATCATTATTTTAACCAGCCGGACCAAGGGAGGTTCTGCTACAGCGAGGTTGTGCTACAGTGCCATTGTAGCACAGAAATGACATAATTTGTTTCTTAGTGACCGGTTTTGGCATTTTTTTCTTTGAATGGCCTTAATTCTGCCAGGTGAGAGGGATTTGCCCTCCCCCGAAATGACATGACCCAGAAACGTAACCTCTGTGGCAGCAAACTGCAGTTTGGACAGGCTGGCTTTATGCCCCTGTTCAGCCAAAATGGGTCAACGGAGCCAGAGTAGCTTTAACACATTCGTCTCTGGTGATAGTACGTGACTTCACGACAGACAAAATAAAGAAAAATGATTGATATGTTCCACCCCAGTGTCACAATCAATCCAATCATACACAGCCAGTGCTTAATTTGTCAATGAAGAGGTCCCGGAACATCGAGGGGGTACCGGGGGGGGGGGGGGATCCGGGGGGGAACGCTCCCCCCCCCCCGGGAAATTTTTTGAGCATAATGCATTTAAATGCATCAATCTGGTGCACTTTGGAAAGCTAGAATAACAATAATAGGGTGTCTGCTGCCTTAACTTACCTTGGAAACATATCCTCTCCGGAGCTTCTCTACCCGGCTAAACTTTTATTCTCCCCTCTGTTTGTGTGAGAACAGAGCATGCACAGCCTCCACCGCTGATTGGCTGTTTCGCGTGCCTGTCTCTGTGTGTAACCAATCAGACGGAGCTGTGGGCGGGACCTTGCTGCACAGTGCAGTGACTGCAGGCAGAGAGATGCGGCTGCATCAACCCCAAAATAAAGCCGTTTTAAATTGTACAAACACAATATTGGTATCGTTGGAAAGGGAAAAATGTCCTCTTAATTTTAGGGGGGCTGAGATCAAATTTGGGGGGGCTTCAGCCCGTTTTTTTATTTGTAGTGAGAACATAATCCACAGCAACCGACACAAATCCATTCATGTGTATGTGTCCGCGGCGCAAGGAGCACATTGATTGTGCTGCAGCTGCCCTCATCGCCGCTTGTTGCTTTTCTGATTCGTTTTGAAGAATCATGCAACTCTTCCTTCTTTTGGAAAAAAGACAGTAAATTCAGCTGTCTTTTTGACATGTTTGCGTTGCTCGCTGCTGGCTCCCCAGATCCAGCAAATTTCCAAAGTTTTTTTGGTCGGGGGCGTGGTTTGCTGGCCCATCTTTTCATTGCATCAACAAATCTCCGGCTCTTTCAAATGACGTTAAATCTTTATAAACAACATGAAATGCTTGGGATTTGTTCTGTAAATGAATTTATGCATATTATTATTTTTTATACATTAAAAAAAAACGTTTTTATATTATTATTGTTTTATATATATACGAGAGGTGCCGGATCTGCCCAAATAAGTCCCGGAACGCAGGGAGGCCAAAATCGAGAGGTGCCGGATCTTGTTCCGGCAGGATCCGGCACAAATTAACCCCTGTACACAGCTCATACTCGCAATGGCAAGAATCCCATTTCCATACAATCCGGGTAGAATACAGTATCACAAAAGTAATCTGCAACCATTTGAATGGTGAATCAACCCAATTTGACAATTCTACGTCACCATGCCTCCATTCAGGGTCTAGAATGATTCAAAAAAACTATATTATTCCATTTCTAAATACTAGCCAAAAAGTCCTCTGAAGCTCTTGTGTTGTCCAGCAGACAAAAATCTCCCTCGTCAGACACAGACCACACCACATCAGGAAGCCATTTTTTGCACCATTTTAACAAAATAAATGCCAACAGAAAGGAAATGAGATAACACCTCCCTCTCATCCACGCAGCTTCACGTGAACGCGCATTCAGACAGGCAACACGGAGCTTACACACACACACTACAGCCGTTTACACACACACACACACGTTTACACACACAAACACTGCGTGACCTTGGGCCCTGCTGCAGCTTGAAGCAGCTCCCTTTTCTTCTATTTTCAATCTCCCATCAAAACCCATATTTCTTACGCCATTATCTATCTGAAGGGACATTGTCCCATTTATAACATGCTTTAAGCCTCAAATTAGTTGTTTTCGAAGGTTTAAAGTTCCGTATATTATTTAGCACAAGATTTATTTTAATTTTTTCCAAAATCTTTATTTCCTAGTTTAAGGGACGTCTCTCGTCGACTCGAAGAGTCTTTTAGAAAATTCTTTTAGGAATAAGTTTCAGCTTAACCATTTGTCTGCTATTTTAGCCATCTTAAGTTTCCTTTTTGACAGTTTGGTTTTAGCGCTGATCTTGAGTGAACAATCGAAACTTTACTTCACAATGTTGGAAGACCGCAACATTGTCAATAAACCCCTCCTGGCAGCTGACGGGGCCTCGGATCGGCGCAGGACCATAGCCTTGTCGCTGAAATCAGCACGGCTGCTTGATCCGTCGTGCTGACCCCACACGAGTGAACGTTTACGTTTTACCATCAAAACAAAAAGCAAACCAAAATTGACTGTCAGGATGCACTGGAACGCTAAAGAAAGCGTTGGAAAGGTCAACAACCGAAAACCATTTATTCTCTGCTGGAACCTGAGACAGAAATAGTATGTTGATTCAGGTCGAATCTTTTTCACTTCTGGTCCATTTATATTACTTAATCTTATTTGTACCTCTTTTGTAGTTTTAGTTTTAGTTTAACTGTGAATGAAGCGTTCCAGCATGTGATGCAAGAGTTTTCCTGCTGCAGAATAAAGCAAAAAGTATAAATCAGCCCCTGCAACAGTGTTCTAACAGCCGAAAGTATTAAAATGTAGCCTTTAACTCACTAACAGTTCGGCATGAGTAAAATTACTGACACCTATTAATTTTACGATTGTGTTCACGTAACTTGAAGTTCTTTATTCATTAATAATCACGTCTGAGAGGATACTGATTACGGGCAAGCAGCTACAACAGCAGCGGGGTGTGTACCCACACATCATGAATAATCTCTCCTGACACAATAACTCAATTCAATTTTATTTATATAGCGTCTAATACAACAAAAGTTGTCTCTAGACGCTTTCCAGAGACTGGAATTGAGAATAACAATACTCAATTCCAAGTTTTTTAATAAATTACTTTATAATCTTATACAGACGAGTGTGCTGATTTCCTTCCCCTTGGACATTTTGTACACACACCTAAACAATCCAAACCTGCAAGGTTGCTGTTAAATGTTCCTGTTAAATCTTTGAGGCGGTCAGGGGGTACTTAGGATTGTCTGCTTGATTAACGTTTCCTTTGTGGGAAAAAAAATGGGGTTTTTAGGCAACAAAAAGTAAAAATTATTAGCTCCCACGAAACTACGGCGCAGTTGTCCAAAATACTGGTTGATGATCAGATTAATTATTACAATAAACGAAAAACATGGTTCTTGTGCGTATGTGTATTTGTGTATTTTGGGTGCTCACGTGTCCTGCAGCAATGCCCTCAGCCAGCCTCGCGTGTCCGCCGGACCCACGCCGGCACTTTCCCCCACCCCTAGTCAGTTCCTTTACCTGTCTTAGTGTTATAAGGCCCTAAGTCGCCCCCAGACCCAGTCTGGTCACTCTAGATTCCCCAAACCCAGATCCAAAGTTCCAAACTTGGAGTAAGTCTACCTCTCTCTGACACAAGGCCTCCGCCTGCAGGAAAGCTCAGGGTCCGGCACGTCTGCCGACACTACTGTGATGCAGTAGGTAGCGAGGAGACTTTCGCGCGCAGCTTATTTTGGCCGTTTCTTTCTTCAAACCTCACCCGAAAGAACAGCAAGGTGTTTCTGTAGCCACCGAGTTCGCTAGACCCCAATCGGTGAGGGGACTCTGTCAAATCCTCCGGACGTCAGGCCCTCTTCTTGACCTTCACTTGATGGGGGAGTATAAGGTTGTTGCATGCACTTTAATCACCTTCGATCCACAGGGAAAAAAAAGAAAAATCCGCTCACAGATGGGGTCCCTTCGTGGGCCGCCAAATTGTGGTGGCAAAAATTGTTGTTCGTCCAATAGAGTGTTCAAAAATGAAAGTCAGGACACACTCAGCTGTCTTTCTGGAGTTTTAATGAAAAGAGAAACATTCAATGAATGGAGGGTCACAAAATGCCGATCTGATCAGACGCTCAGTCAGCCAGTAAATACCCTAGCAATGTTTAAGCACACGCTATCTTATAGTGGCCAGGCTGGGAACAAGTAGACAAAATATCACCCTGGCAACGAATGTCAGGCTCTGTGTCAAAGGAGCATGACCTCGCCATCGGAATGTTCACTTGAAAACAGGATTTGTGCATAAGTCTTACAAGACAACAAATATTGTTATACCAAAATTTCCCATTACATGCTACATTGACGCTCTGCTACAGTGAGTTTGTCCGACTCCATCTTTTCTTCCTCTTCTCAGGTGAACTGGACGTTTCCTGGATTCCCTTTTCTGTGGAACCCGGGACCCCGGGAGCTTCTGTTAGCCCCGCCCCCTCCGCCCCCCCCGGCGGTGGCATTACCCGCCCCCCCCCTCCCCAACCACCCTCCTCCGTCCTCCTGTCCCGCCCCCTCCCAACCTGGAAGTGGGAGGAGCTTATCCGTTCTGACCGCCGCGGCGCCCGGAGGCCCCGCCCCCCCGGTCAGCGCTGAGGCGAGGCCCCTCCCCTCACAGACCAGCGCCCCCCCCCAGGTGCAGCTGGTGTCGTCCGGTCAGTCCGCCCTTCCTCCCCCCTCCTCCCCATCCTCATCAGTGGCCCCCCCCGGCCCCTCCGCCGCCCTGCAGGTTCTCAACTCTGGGATTCGGACCAACGTTCTTAAGATGTCGGATCTCCAGCAGCAGTGGCGCTGGAAGAACCACAAGTTCTCCAAGGCCCCCAGACCGGCCTCCAAGGCCACTCAGGCCCCCGGACCGGCCCCTCAGGCCACCCCGGTCCCCAGAACGGCCCCCCAGGGTCCCGGACAAGCCCCCAACCAGGCCACTCAGGCCCCCGGACCGGCCCCCCAGGCCACTCAGGCCCCCAGACCAGCCCCCCCGGCCACCCAGGCTCCCGGACTGGCCCCCCAGGCCCCCGGACCGGCCCCCACCCTGGCCCCCCAGGCCCCCGGACTGGCCCCCGGACTGGCCCCCCAGGTCACCCAGGCCCCCGGACCGGCCCCCCAGGCCCCCGGACTGGCCACCCAGGCCCCCGGACCGGCTCCCCAGGCCACCCAGGCCCCCCCGGCTCCCAGACTGGCCCGCAAACCGGCCCCCGCAGCCCCCCCCGGGGCCTCAGGTAACCACCCCATCTCCTCTCCAACCATCTCCTCTTCATCTACCTCCTCCACCGCTGGCCCCGCCCCCTCAGGTCCTGCGCTCAGGCTCCTCCCACAGAAGCCCCCCCCAGGTCTCGGGTTCGGGCAGCCGACCCCCCTGGTCCAACCTCTGCTGACGCCGGTCTACAACCAGCCCCTGGAACTGGTCCTGAACCAGAACCAGGACTGGCCCCCCCTGGTGCTGGTGGCCAACCCCCCCCAGTCCCTGTACCAGGTCTCCGCCTACATGCTCCTCCCCCCCGCCGCGGCACCGCCCAGGTTTTCCACGATGCCCACTGACTCGCTCGTCTACGAAGCCGCGAGGCGCGGTGGCGTCCACTCGCAGGCCCCGCCCCCCGCCCTTGGCCCGGCCCCGGCCCCCGCCCTCGACCCGGCCGCCCCTCCACCGCCGACTCATGCAACCCCCCCTCCCCCGTATGAGGATGTCGTGGGAAGCAGCACATCTGGTTCCTCGCCCCCGACAGTGGAGACGGTGGAGATGGACGTAACGGTGGAGACGACGGTGACTGAGGAGAAGCTGGAGAAGCTGGGGAAGTTGGAGACGGTGGAGAATCTGAAGAAGTTGGAGACGGTGGAGAAGCTGAAGAAGTTGGAGAAGGTGGAGACGTTGGAGAAGCTGAAGAAGTTGGAGAAGGTGGAGACGTTGGAGAAGCTGAAGAAGTTGGAGAAGGTGGAGACGTTGGTGAAGTCTGAGATGTTGGAGACGGTGGAGACGATGGTGAGGTCTGAGACGTTGAAGACGATGGAGATGTTGGTGAAGTCTGAGGCGGTGGAGAAGTTGGTGACGGAGGAGACGACAGAGAAGTTGGAGACTGTGGAGACGTTGAAGACGATGGAGACGTTGGTGAAGTCTGAGGCGGTGGAGAAGTTGGTGACGGAAGAGATGACAGAGAAGCTGGAGACGTTGGTGGAGTCTGAGGCGGTGGAGACGTTGGAGACCAGACCTACATCCAGCGCCGCCCCCAGACGGTCACCAGGAACAGCAGAACTTGCCCCCCCTGAACCCTCAGAGCCGCTACGCAGACGACATGCGGAAGAGCCGTCAGGCTGGGGGGGAGAGCATCACATGACCCCCGCCGGAGCGCTGCAGGACGCCTGGCGGCTCCAGCCCCGGCTCCGCCTCTTCAGGCTGCCGCTGCCCCTCCCTCCACACGGGCCTCTCCCCCGTTTCCGCGTGACCCGCGGAGGCACCGAAAACGAGATCCAGCTGGACGTGGTGAGGAAGAAGTCTCGGCCGAGGAAGAAGTCTCGGGCAAAGGAGGAGTCTCGGGCAAAGGAGGAGTCTCGGCGGAAGGCGAAGTCTCGGCGGAAGGAGGAGTTTCGGTCTAAAGAGCAGTCTCGACTGAAGGAGTTTTGGGTGAAGGCGGAGTCTCGGGGGAAGGAGGAGTTTCGGTCAGAGTCTCAGGTGAAGGAGGAGTCTCGGGTGGAGGAGGAGTTTCGACTGAAGGAGTCTCGGCGGAAGGAGGAGTCTCGGTCTAAAGAGCAGTCTCGACTGAAGGAGTTTTGGGTGAAGGCGGAGTATCGGCCTAAGGACGAGTCTCGACTGAAGGCGGAATTTCGGGCGGAGTCTAGGCTGAAAGCAGAGTCTCGGTTGAAGGAGGAGTTTCGGGTGAAGGTGGAGTCTCAGTCTAAGGCGGAGTCTCATCTGAAGGAGGAGTTTCGGGCAGAGTCTCGTCTGAAGGTGGAGTCTCAGTCTAAGGAGGAGTCTCGGCGGAAGGCGGAATTTCGGGCAGAGTCTCGGGCGAAAGAGGAGTTTCGGGTGAAGGTGAAGTCTCAGTCTAAGGCGGAGTCTCAGCGGAAGGAGGAGTCTCGGTCTAAAGAGCAGTCTCGACTGAAGGAGTTTTGGGTGAAGGCGGAATCTCGGCTCAAGGAGTCTCAGGCGGAGTCTCGGGGAAAGGAGTATCGGCCTAAGGATGAGTCTCGACTGAATGCGGAATTTCGGGCGGAGTCTAGGCTGAAGGCAGAGTCTCAGCCGAGGGAGGAGTCTCGGTCTAAACAGGAGTCTCGGGTGAAGGAAGAGTCTCGACTGAAGGAGTTTCGGGTGAAGGAGGAGTTTCGGGCGGAGTCTCAACTGAAGGCAGAGTCTCGGTTGAAGGAGGAGTTTCGGGTGAAGGTGGAGTCTCAGTCTAAGGCGGAGTCTCAGCGGAAGGAGGAGTCTCGGGGGAAGGAGGAGTTTCGGGCAGAGTCTCATCTGAAGGAGGAGTTTCGGGCAGAGTCTCGTCTGAAGGTGGAGTCTCAGTCTAAGGAGGAGTCTCGGCGGAAGGCGGAATTTCGGGCGGAGTCTCGGACAAAGGAGGAGTCTCATCTGAAGGCGGAGTCTCGGACAAAGGAGTCTTGGGCGGAGTTTTGGGGGAAGGAGGAGTCTCGGCGGAAGGCGGAGTCTCGGCGGAAGACGGAGTCTCAGGCGAAAGGAGGAGTCTCAACTGAAGGCAGAGTCTCGGGTGAAGGCAGAGTCTCGACTGAGGGAGGAGTCTCGACCGAAGGAGGAGTCTCGGGCGGAGTCTCGGGGGAAGGAGGAGTCTCGGCTGAAGGAGTTTCAGGCGAAGTCTCATTCTAAGGAGGAGTCTCGACCGAAGGAGGAGTTTCGGGCGGAGTCTCGGGGAAAGGAGGAGTCTCGGGTGAAGGAGTCTCAGGTGAAGGCGGACTCTCAGTCTAAGGAGGAGTTTCGGACAAAGGAGGAGTCTCAACTGAAGGCGGAGTCTCGACTGAGGGAGGAGTTTCGGTTGAAGGAGTTTCGGGTGAAGGCGGAGTCTCGGGTGAAGGCGGAGTCTCAGGTGAGTTGGCGCTCGTTAACCTGGTTCCAGAGCAGGAAGTTAGCGTCCCAGTTGTACTGTTGTTGCTCTGCTGTGTTTCAGTCTCGCCGCGGCGACCCGGACGACTTCACGTCCCCCCTCTCGTCCCCCGACTCGGACCTGTCGGAGCTGCCGTCCTGCTCCGTGTGCCGGTCCTGGAACGCGTCCCGGATCTGCTCGGCCTGTGAGCGGAGCTACCACCGCGACTGCCACGCCCCCCCGCTCGGCGGTGACATCCGGTAGGATCCCAACCGGTCTCTGGAGGCGTCCCGGTCCTCAGGTCCCCTCAGGACCTGTTGTGCAACAAGCAGTGCTGTTCAGTTATCAAAAGTTATAAATAATTATCCTTTAACAATTATTAATAATTAATAAAGTAGATTACTTATCAAATTGAATGATTCAAAATGACTTCAAGGCGGCCATTTTAGGAGGCACATTAAAGCTGATTTTGGGTTGAGCCAGTTTTAAAGTCAAATACACATTCACAAAATGTCCATGAGCCTTCATAAGTTCAGAGTTCACATGAGCACATGAACGGTAGCACAACATACTTGTGAGTCATTTTAGTCAGTTAAGACTACTTTTTACAGTGCAACAAGTGCATTAATACTAGAATGCCGTCAAGCAATACCCAAACACCTCTGATGTACGCTTACGTTTCAGAGAAGTTAAGAAAAGGGTAGATAAGATTAAAAAAAAACTTTTAATCTAAAGAAAAACAAAAACATTTTTTGTTATTAATTTTGGATTATTGTACACAGATTTGACACCAAGTTGGTAATATTCGGAGCCTCACACGGGGCACCAATTTGTTGTGAAACAAGTAGTTCTGTTCTTTTATCAAAAGTTATTAATAATTATCCTTTAACAATTATTAATAATTAATAAAGTAGATTACTTATCAAATTGAATTATTCAAAATGACTTAATTATTCTCGGGGCACCACCTGGGATTCAACTAGGAAAATGATAACTTAACAAAATCAGTCTCAAGATTGATTATTATACAGAGTATAATTGAAGGATGAAATCTGAACGCAGGCTCCAGCAACCAACATTGGCGGAAAATATGTGTAAAATAAACAAGGACGACTTTTTTCAACCAGAATTTATTTGTGTGTGTGTGTGTGTGTGTGTGTGTGTGTGTGTGTGTGTGTGTGTGTGTGTGTGTGTGTGTGTGTGTGTGTGTGTGTGTGTGTGTGTGTGTGTGTGTGTGTGTGTGTGTGTGTGTGTGTGTGTGTGTGTGTGTGTGTGTGTGTGTGTGTGTGTGTGTGTGTGTGTGTGTGTGTGTGTGTGTGTGAGTGAGGGTCGGTAGCTCAGAATGGCTCGGGAATTTATGACCGAGAGAAGCCTCTGTGTGTGTGTGTGGGTTAGTAGGAGAGAAATAGAGAAGAAAGATAAAATAAACAGACACACTTAAATAATTCCTCGCTACCAGAAACCCAAGACCTCCTGATCTTTCCCACACAGAAATGCACCACTGTTACCCCTTTTACACCAAGTTGGTTCCAGGGCTGGTTCTGGGCTAGAGCCAGACTTAGCACCAGTTCTTTGGTTTTACACAGCCTAAGCACCAGCTCCTGGCTCTCAAAACTGGTGCTACACCAGCCCCTTTGAGCTGCTGGGCCAGCTCAAAGAACCAGTTACGTCAGGGGCTACGTGCTTACGTCAAGGGCTGGGGGCGGGGCTGGGGACGGTGTTACTGAACAACCAAAGCAGAATAAACACGGAAGAGCGCCGTTTTTAAACAACGGAGCGTTGAAGACGGCGGTTAAGTTAGCAGACTCTTTTATTATTACATCAATTTATTTGATAATGGATGTAAAACAGAAGCAGCAGTGGTCTACGGTACAATCCACCAACAGCAACGTCTGCGGCTCCGTGCCCGCCGATGGAGCGCAGCCCCGCGTCCGTGCCCGCTCCCAGCCCGTCCCCGCGGGCCGGGAATTTTTATTAAATAAATGGATGTCATAATAAGAGTCTGCTAACTTAACCGCCGTCTTCAACGCTCGATCCATTTATTTAATAAAAATTCCCGGCCCGCGGTGACGCTTCCCAGCCCGCGGTTCTGGTTCCGCGTTACACCAACGCAGAGCCTACGGCGTATGTTACGAAGGAGGAGAGGAGAGGCAAGGAGAGGAGCTGCTGTGCCCCGGGGCTGCCGGCTCTCGAGTCAAATTTTTTAACAGGCGTTATGTGGATAAACTGAGCCCAGGTTGGGGATCTTAAAGGTTACTTTTACGCCTGAAAAAAATATTAAAACTTAATAAAGTGCCATATTAACAGCGCTACAGCAGGAATTAAAACAGCTTTTAACTGTCGGCTTCCTCATATGGTGTGATGATCGACGCAGAGCCTACGGCGTAGGTTACGCGGCGCCGGGCGCCGTACGCTGTACCCTCCGCCGTAGGCTCTGCGTCAATTTAACGCGGAACCATAAATCAGCTCCGGAGCCGGCAGTCAGCCAGAAATTCCGAAATTTTCAGATCAAATTTCTTAACAGGCGTTATTTGGATAAACTGAGCCTAAGTTGGGGATCTTAAAGGTTACTTTACCTGAAAAAATATTAAAACTTAATAAAGTGCCATATTAACAGCGCTACAGCTGAAATTAAAACAGCTTTTGGCTCTCAGCTTCCTGATCAGGGTAGGGATGGAAACGAGGGGGAGTGGTGACGTGATGACGTGGCTCTCTGGCCAGCTGCTGGCTTGTGTAAAAGCAAACAGTTCTTACTTAGAACCAACCGCAAACCGGCTCTAGCACCAGCACTAGCTGCAGCCCTGGAACCAGCCTGGTGTAAAAGGGGTATGTGAAACTAAACTTCACACGTGCGCTCTTGTCATTCAACCGGGAAATTTGGAAGGGCCTTGTTTTAGGTTGTAGAGAAACATGTCATCACGATCCAGCAATGTGGATGCAGCACTAGACAAATAAGAAGGTAAACAAAAACACTTAAGTTAATAAACACAACTATGACAGGATCAGCAGTCCAGCTCACAGCGTAAACTAACTTTTAAAGTGTGTTACTAAGTTTTCTGTGCCCAGACACCAAAAACAGCCTCTTACGTGGGTCTTGTAGTTGAAGGAAAAAAAGGTGGTTTGGTCTGGCTGGTCAGTGTTCCTTTGGGAACAGCTGGGTGTTTACGCTCGGCAGGTGATCCTGATAAAGCGGCTCTCACTCCCTCCAGTTATCCGTGCTGTGGATGAGGGGACAGCAGCTGGATGAGGGCACAGCAGCTGGATGAGGGCACAGCAGCTGGATGAGGGCACAGCAGCTGGATGAGGGCACAGCAGCTGGATGAGGGCACAGCAGCTGGATGAGGGCACAGCAGCTGGATGAGGGCACAGCAGCTTGGCTTCCTCCAGCTTCGGGTCGGGCCGAAGGCGTTCACGTCGAGGCAATGCAGGGTCCCGGTTCGGCTTTCTGGGCTCGGAACCGGTCACTCGTGCGGCACTGCAAAACGGACGCTCCTTCGGTCACGAAAGGAGATAGCCGGCCCTTGGCTGGTCCTTCTGGTGCAGAGACTATGGAATGAGCAGAAAAGAGAGAAGAGAGCGAGAGAGAGGGGGCCTTCTCTTTTATAGTTGCGCCCAGGAAGTCCATGCTCCTTCCTGCAGCTTGGGGTTTTGTCCAATTAGAGTGTGGTCCCTTATCACCAAGGGGCCACATATGCAAATCCTGGCTGGGCTTCGTGTCCAGGGGTTTTTCCGTTGATCCAAGCCGTGTGGCCACGGTGTCGTAAACCTTAGTCCTGGTTTCGGGCTGTGGAAATTTCCATTGCCCCTTTTGTTCTCCAGACCACGCTGGAGGTGTCATAAAACTTTAGGGTTGCTTAGGTCGAAGGCCGGAAATCCGGCCTGGTGGCCTGGTCAAAGCCTGACTGCCATGAGTCCATAATCACATATGAATTCATAATCACACATGACTTCAAAATCACATGGGCGGTAGCCCAACAGGCCTGAGGATCTGAGGATTGATTGATTGAAATTCTTTATTCAGTCACATCACACTACAAGTATTATCAACACAAACATTACCGAAAAAATAGTGACTGAAAAGACACAGGCAGAAGCAAAGTGCTTATATTAATGCCTGTCCTACAAACAAACAATAGGAAAACTAAACCAGAAAAGGAGGACCAATAACATACTGTATATAGTAGTAAAGACATTTTTTTAATAAATATCAGAGAACAGCAACAAACAAAAACAAAATAAACACTAACAATAAAAGTTAGTGTCATTCCATAGTTTAACTCCCACAACAGATATACGTCTCCTTTTAGTCTCTTTTCTAGCTTTTTGTACATCACGCTGTTAGGTTAAAAAGTCATCACAATATTAATAACTTTAGAAAAAGACACCGGAAACTGTCAGAAATGATTTTCAATGGCCTTCTGCAGAAGGTTGGAGAGGAATCCTGAGAAGCTTTAGGCAACACGGCCCTTCTCTTAGCTCGTCAGAACTTCTCTCAACTGGCTCTCTGCAGAGCTGGCGCTTTTATTAAGCAAAGGATGACAGGAATGACCATATTTGGAACAGTGACTGTATAGATGGACGATTGACAAAAACAGATGGTCACACACATGACTTTTCTTAGTATGAAGAAACAAACAGACATCCTTAAAACACAAAGGGTCAATGGGTCAACTAAAACAGGACCCTCGGTTGGAGGTTTGAACAGATGGTTTTTAAAGACACTGGGTTATTTACAAACCAGAAGTCACCAGGCCAAACTTCATGGGGGTCTCGTGTTATCAGATGGTCCAACTAAACCTAGCTAACCTTTAAGTCAGCTTAACGTCTTGAAACACATGAAGGGTCAATAAATGAGCTCCTTCTGGACAAACAAGAAACTCTGTAAGGCTTTGCACAGATGTGTCTAAAGACACTGCTCAGCTGTTAACAAAGCCATAAATACCTAAATACCATCAGGGAATGGCCTGCCTGTAACTTCTGTTAACAATTGTAAACTTGTGAAAAACGCAGCAGTCAATTTCTCTGAGCTTACCTAATTCTGTTGCGTTCATAATGACAATTTAATTCAAAAACGTTGATTAACCTCACATTTCCCTACTCTTGTCATTTTGAAACTTCACAGCACCCAAAATAAAACACTCCAGTGTCATCGTAAACATACAGGTAATGAAAACACAGGACAGTACAAAGACAGTAATAGTCGGAATCGGAATTGTAATCTCAGTCATTATGTCAGCATGACTCAGTAGTGAAAAAGTCTCTTCCATTCCTCGGACTCCTCTCCTAATTTGTTGTCGCAAGTCAGTTTGGCTAGTCATCTTCAGGCTGTGGCTGGCGAGTAGGCATCAGTTGATTACTTCGGCGGGCAAAGGTTGTGGTACCGCCCGACTTCCCGCACTACTCGAGCCTGGCATTTCTCTGCTAGCTTTCACTGCAACTGGTGAACGCAGTAGATCATTCAGCAGCCTTTACTGCTGCCGGTGCTGTCGGTGTCCTGATTTGGACAGCAAAAGGGCCCGTCCTGACGGGTGATGACGTTTCACCACTCGACTCAGGATCCGGTTACCCAGTTTCAGCAGTTCCTGCTTTAGGAGAGGGGGAGAGGAAGAAAACAGCAGCGTACAAGAAGACGATTCTCATGTACAGTTCGACTAATGGCCATCATTCAGGCCATGGCTTTCTTGAGCCTTAACTTAACAGGCCATTAGTTCACTCCAAGAATGAAATCCATATGAACAACTTCAAATGGATAGGTCCTCTCATGTTGTATCTGCAACATGTCGGAAAGCTCCTACTAAAAATTTTTTAAAGGGTATTTAGTATTTAATCCTCATGATGTATCATATGTACCCTTACATACTCCCACTCCCTCCTGTTGAGCCATAGAAACTCCCTATGGCTCAACTTAGCCACCAGGGGGAACAACTTCCTTGGAATTACTGGTCTGCTTCACAGCATTATTTTGCATGCCGACAGGGGTGGGGGTTTTGTTGTCATTAGACCCCCTCCTTGTTGACTTGTCCCTGGAAGAGTCAGGCTGCCAGAGTCAGGCTCCCCAGATAAGTGGCCCTCCCACTTCTTGACCTCTGCATCCTGGCAGGTCGGCAAGTCTGACTTAATGATTCTCTAGGGTTGGATATCTATGTCCCTCAGAGATCCTCCCTCCCATCACCAGATTAGAAGGGGCAAAAACCTTTTAAACTCTGTCTCCCACCGTAGATTAGACTACAGAATTTCTCATTGAAAAACGTTCTTATTTCAACCCAAGTGGGATATGGTCTTATTAAAGTATCACCACACAAAAACTGTCAGTGCAGCAACTCTTCTGCAACGTAAACAGTAGTCTTCAGTGAACTTATATATATATATATAGTATATATAATAAGTCATAGTCACAAAACGTCGGACTGAAAGGAGGCATTCTATCAAATAATGCCTTCTCAACTGTTGTTGAGCTATATTTTCCCCAAATCAAAAGAAACGCTAGAAAATTGTCATAAAATTGTCAGAAAATTATCTCCAGATAAATCATGAGTACTTATAAAAGTCTTCAGGAGATTCTTAACCTTCTGTTTGCATGCTGCAACGCAAATGCATGCCCTTCTATGAAAACTCATAGAAGTCTTAAGAAAATTGTGGGATAAATTCCCATGCGTAAACTACACATAGACAAAAACCCACTAACATTAAACACAACTTCAGATCATCTGCATGTGGGTTCGTGTATCACTGCAAATGTGTAAATTATTTATCCTCAACCTACACTAACCAAACTCAATTGGTGCACTTCAGATGAACTCCCAAACTAAATGATAGCAACACTGATCACAAATGTACACATTTTCAGTGTGAATAGGCTAGTATGCACTCAGAGTTCTTCTTTTCTAAAAAGATTGTACAACGGGTTTGTTACTCCTGCACACACCCCTTTCTGTGTAAAATGTCACTGACATACAAATGACAGTAGGCTCATGAACACACTCTTCCACTGTATTCTAAAAATACAGCGGCGCTAATTTCATTGTACGAAACCCAATTTGAAACTTCTATGATTCTATGCCTTCATTCAGGGCTTAGAATGATAGAACAAACTATATTATTCCACATCTCTACGTCTCCTCCAAAAGGAGAGCTCACTTCACTTCACCACTGAAAACCCCCCTTTTTCCAGAAACACAAAAAAGTTCTCCCTCAGACACAGAGCCTTGCAGCCGCTCGTAAAGCGCTGCACCCACTGCTGGAGCACGCTTTCACACACACACTCTCTCTGCAGCTTGGCTCTGCAAACTCTGCAGCTGTTTCACAAGGTTTCATGAATACACACACAGAGACACACAGACACAGACTTCCTCATGCTGCAGCCTGCAGCAGCCCCCACTTCTCCCAAAATCCATCCTCTCCTCACAAGTTCGCAATTTTCTTGTTTCTTCTTCTAGTCTTAAATTAGTCCATTTACTTCTTTTTAAGTTCCCTATATTATTATTTTGCAAGATTTGTCTCCATTTTCTTAAGTTTGAGGACGTCTCCCCATCAATTAAGCATCTTTTGAGATTCTTTAAGCATAAGTTTCAGCTTAACCACGCCTCTGCTATTTTTCGTCAGTTATTTTCTTTCCTAAGTTTCTCTCAGGACACAAGTTTCCTTTTTTAACAGTTTGGTTTTAGCCTGATATTTAGTGAACAACTTAATTTTTTCCCCTCAATTTTGGAAACTCCACATTGAACACACAGTTTTCCTGTCATAAACATCAGACAAACATTAGACAAACATTAGACAAACATAAAACACAACCATTAAAAATCATTTCCAAGAAACCTCTCCTCGTTATCCTGTACTTTTAAAGTCCTCTGACATTCAAAAGCCGGTCCCCGACCGAGTTAGATGTTGGTCTTACGCACTGCTCTTTAGGCAGTATTTTTAGAGGCCCCTATGCCTCGTAAAAATCAGGTCCCCGACCCGCCGCCAAACACCGTTTTCGCTAACCTCTTGTTAGTATACACAGAAATTTCACTCAAAAGAGGTCTCTCACCTAGTCTCCTAGTGCCCTTCCCTGGCTGGGAAATCTCGTCGTCTGGACTCTGGAACAGCGCAGATCAATCTGGGCCCCGTTCCTGAAGTCAGAACGCTGTCGACAGATTTTTAGATGGCCTCCTTTGACCGTACGCCGTTCCATCACCAGAGCTTGAGATCACGGGTTCTCGGCACCAAAATGTTAGGTTAAAAAGTCATCACAATATTAATAACTTTAGAAAAAGACACCGGAAACTGTTAGAAATGATTTTCAATGGCCTTCTGCAGAAGTTTGGAGAGAAATCCTGAGAAGCTTTAGGCAACACGGCCCTTCTCTTAGCTCGTCAGAACTTCTCTCAACTGGCTCTCTGCAGAGCTGGCGCTTTTATTAAGCAAAGGATGACAGGAATGACCATATTTGGAACAGTGAATGTATAGATGGACGATTGACAAAAACAGATGGTCACACACATGACTTTTCTTAGTATGAAGAAACAAACAGACATCCTTAAAACACAAAGGGTCAATGGGTCAACTAAAACAGGACCCTCGGTTGGAGGTTTGAACAGATGGTTTTTAAAGACACTGGGTTATTTACAAACCAGAAGTCACCAGGCCAAACTTCATGGGGGTCTCGTGTTATCAGATGGTCCAACTAAACCTAGCTAACCTTTAAGTCAGCTTAACGTCTTGAAACACATGAAGGGTCAATAAATGAGCTCCTTCTGGACAAACAAGAAACTCTGTAAGGCTTTGCACAGATGTGTCTAAAGACACTGCTCAGCTGTTAACAAAGCCATAAATACCTAAATACCATCAGGGAATGGCCTGCCTGTAACTTCTGTTAACAATTGTAAACTTGTGAAAAACGCAGCAGTCAACTTCTCTGAGCTTACCTAATTCTGTTGCGTTCATAATGACAATTTAATTCAAAAACGTTGATTAACCTCACACACGCAAATTTATATTTTGACTCATGTATTGAGAAAAACCGTTGTACACAGAGCGGGAGTAACTTTAATTTAGCTTTATACATTATTTGCATTATTCTATAATAAACCAAATCATATAATTTCATAACATGGGATTTTATAAACGATGGATTTGTATGTTCATAGTTTCCCACCCTATTAATGATACATATGGCTCGTTTTTGTAAGAGGACTATAGCATTTACTGTTTTATACGTCGAGCCCCAAACTCCCACAATACGATATATAGGTTTAGTTTTTTTTAGTTTATTTTGTTTTGGTCATTTGCATTTTAAGATGTTTGCATATACACACTGTGTGTGTGTGTGTGTGTGTGTGTGTGTGTGTCTATATATATATATATATATATATATATATATATATATATATATATATATATATATATATATATATTTTGTGTGTGTGTGTGTGTGTGTGTGTGTGTGTGTGTGTGTGTACGTACACATTTTCTTTTTTTTTTTTTGACCAAAACCTGAAGCCTCATGGCTTATTTTGCCTATCCTTTTCAACAAAAGGCAGACTACAGAAAAAAAGATACTTAAGAAGAAAACGAAACGAATGAACAAAACAAAGAAAAATTAACAAAGAAGAGAAGAAAATAAATGTGGTCACTCACGATTGAGGACATCTGCAGGAGGAAAGTTGCATAATTTAGACAGTTTAATATGAAGATAATTTATATTAGTGTTCTATATTTATCTATTATTTTAGATTCATAATTTTTTTTAAATTTGTAATTTGAGCTACTTTTTTTTAGTTTCTCATCCAGGCGGTTCCACAGTTTCACCCCTTCGACACTGATACACCTTGACATTTTTTTTGTTCTTGGCCATTTCTGCTCAAAAATGCCATAGCCCCTTAGGTTGTGCCTGCTTTCCCTCACCTGGAACAACTCCACAAGGTGCTTGCGCAAGTCTTGAAAGTCTTAATAAGTATGGAATTTTGAAACACTGTTTTCCAGACCTTGAAAAGTCTTGAATTTTGTGTGAAAGTCTTAATAAAGTATGGGGAAAAAATGTATGGTTTTACAGTATGCTCAAAGGCATTGTGAAAATGTGAAATTCATGTACTTGTGATTTTCATGTTTTGAAACGTTTTCCTCAGTAAAAACATAATTTACTGTGAATAATGCATTCGTTCATTGAATACTAGCCTATAAAAAAATTCTAACAAACATTTCTAATAAACACAATTGGTACAATCTCAACCAATGAAGTAGGCAGTAGGCACACAAGTATACAAGTACGTAAAGTTAAGGTCTTGGGGAAAAAAAAAATCAGTTTTAAAAAAGTCTGGGAAAAGTCTGGAATTTTAATTTGGAAAAAGAGCAAGCACCCTGACTCCAGGATACAGTGTGGGATAAGGTAGTATTAGTGAACAATAAATTAAAGTTAGTGCTTTATGATTTATTATATTTCTGGACTGAGGTCCTCGGGGACCTGAGGTCCTCAGGGACCTGAGGATCTGTCTCTTGCATCCTTGTATTCCTGTTAAATGTCCCTCCTCTTTGTCTAGCAGGTCAGAGTGGCTCTGTTCGTTGTGCCAGGACCTGTCGGACCCGTCGGACCCCTACAGCTCCGACAGACCCCAGAGTCCCCGTCTGAACCTGCCGGACCAGAGGGTTGGACCTTAGTACCACTTTAGGGACAGGAAGGATCCGGTGTGGGGGTTAAGGACCGGTCTGACCCTGGTTTGTGTGTTTCAGCGGTGCGAGACCCTCCTGCTGCACCTGAAGGTGGAAGGAGGCCTCCAACTCTCTCGGGCCGGTTCCTGGAGCCGCCTGGTGCTGATATCGGAGCGCCTCGCCGACCTCCGGCCTCCCGCCTACCAGAACCCCGCCCAGCTCGTCTCTGACATCTGGGACCTGTTCAAGGACCCTCCCCGGGTCCGGATGGAGGGGAACCAGGTATGGAACCGGGTTTCTTACGGACAGAAGATCACAGGACGGCAAATAAAATCATGATAAAAGAAAGGTTCATTAATAGAGAAAAAAAAAAAGAAAAAAGGTTCAGTACTATAAAGGGGGCGTGGGGGTTGACTCAGCACACAGAACCTTCCGGTTAACCCTGATTTTGGCTTCTGACCAGGTCTCATATCACTCCGAGTTGTGATCAAACCGTAGCTCGTAGCAGGAAAACGAAAACATCGTGAGAGACACGGAAGCTGGCAGATTCTGACAATCTTAATTTTATTCAGATATTCCTTAAAATGAGTGGGTAAGCTCAGTGCGAAGACAGAGTGAGATTCTTTTGAAGAAAACGTTTGATAACATTACAGTGAATGGGGACCGAGTCAGGTATTGGCTACCCCGCCTGTCAAAGTCACATTTTATGAATCCCAACATCTATGTGTACATTCTGACGCAAAATTATTTGTCTCCTTTTTACAGTTTGGCTGTGAGCTCGAGTTACAAATAAAAATGTCGGTTATTTTTTGCTGTTTCTCACACTCTACCAACTGAATTCCACACTCTAGATTTGACGAAAAAATGATTTCCAGTCCTCGTTTGAGTGCTCATATTTTGAAAAGTGTACATCTTAGGAAAAAACTGTTTGGTGTTTTGGGGAGAAGAGAAGTTTACCTCCGTTTTGAAGTTTGAATGACATTTCTACGTGCAGGTATGAGAAAGCTAGGTGACTCAGAAAAAAGGTGAATTTTGGCTTCTTTTTTTTACCTCCTCCTCCACCTACCTATCCTTAGTGTGACATTCCGCGCCACACACATACATGGGAAAATCTCCCCATTAGTTTGGAAATTTGGAAATGTTTTTGCACTTCATGCGAAAATTATTTGTGCGATCGCTCTGAAAATTCACAGGACTGTAGTTAAATTCAGGGCCTACAACTTCCTAAATCGGTTCAGAATTTTTGGAGTAACGGTGTGCGAGTGGTGAGGCCCCAACGTTCTCCCAATGCGTTCCGGATGGCCCAAAAAGCGCACGTTTTCGCACGTTGTGCAAAAACGTGCGCACCAATCGCTAATAAAAGTCATACAACCTTTCTTGTTTTCTCAAAGCTGCGGGACTAGTTACGCGCCAAAGTTTATACGGAAGAATAAATAAAAATAAGGATAAATAAATAAGCCTGAGCAACTCCTCCTGAGTGTCTCGTGGTGCAGCCGTGGCACTAACTAGACAAATATTCCTGGTAAGATTTTGAGTTTTTGCAGTGAATGCAGATTAAGTTCAAAACTAGACGTATTCATGTAAAGCAACAAACTTCATTTTTAATTGTTAATATCACAGATTTAAATATGTTATATTTACATGCACTTAGATGTGTTTTTATTCAGTGCACTTTTCTCCTTCGTTTCCAGCAGGAGGCGCTGCTGCAGCTGCAGCTTCGTTTCCAGGAAAAGCTGGTGCAGATCTTCGGTGCAGGGCTGCATCCGTCCCTCCTGCGGGCCCCGGGGGCCCCGGCCCCCCCGGGCCCTCCACCGGCCCCCGGGGGCCCCGACGGGTCCGAGAGCAGCGAAGAAGAAGAAGAAGAGCAGGGAGCCGGGGAGCCGTTTGGACGGGGAGCAGAGTTCCAGGCCAGACTGATGGAAGTGAGGAAGAGGCTGAGAGAACTTGTGGAGGACAAGCCGCCGTCTGGTGCCAAGAGGAGGAGGAAGGAGACGGAGACGTAGTAGGAGACGTAGACGGAGACGTAGACGAACCTCAGACGTCTTTAACGACACATTCAGACGCCTGAGGAGCAGCAGGACCTTCGTTCCTCCAAACCACGGCCTCAACAGTCTCAGGGAAACAGGAAAAATGGGCTTCCTGGAGGAATAAAGAGATTCTTGGTAGAAGCTCCTGATCCGACGCCGGGAGACGGAACCAGAACCATGTTGGAGCTGAAGCAGCATTTCAAGGTCCAGAGACGCAGCTGTGGATGTTTTCTGGAAGTCGAGACACTAAAACAGGAACTTCTGATCTGCAGAGACGAGGACGGAGGACTGACCTCGGATCAGGAACTACCAACAGTTTTCTTGTTCTCATGTTAAATAAACGATCACAGGCTGAAATGCAGCTAAGAAAGGTTTTGATTTTAGACCCAAAAGAACCGCTGACGTGGGGACCAAATCTGAGAATAAAACTAGATAAAAGTGTTTACAGAAACAGGACTTTATTGATCGGTTACTTTTCTTTTCCTCATCCTGAACGTCGTGTTTTTTGACTTTTTTTAATCGCGTTATTCGTTCTCCTCTGAAGTTCTGGACCGGCACTGATCCACTTTTACGTCCGGAAGTCGGTGTCGGATATTTATTTCCATGAACGCAGCTTGAAAAAGTTGAGTGTTCTTTTACTTTGAAATCCAACGTCTGGTTCTGGTCGTTTACACAGAAAAGGCTTTTTCTACAGGAAAAATCCATATTTATTTTTTTATCTGAATGTGAAGCAGCTGTTGTTTGAAGTTGGTCCCGGTGACCCGAGTCCGTTTACCTGAATATTAAACTTGTTTACCTCATGAAGCTTGAGTTTGAAACACTTAAATAAAGTATTTGTGCCTTTCTCGTTCTGTGTGAGCAGAACTGTCCCCGATCAGAACCACCATGTTTATCATTTGTGTTCTGACTCAGGTTTGTGTTGATTATAAATAAGCTATTCCTATTTTTTGCTAAATAAATGTAAACGTTGAACCATCAGATGTCTTTGTAGCTTTTTTGTTTTGTTTTTTTGTTTCAAATATTTTTATTGAACAAATACAGGACTGTCTCAGAAAATTAGAATATTTTGATAAAGTTCTTTATTTTCTGTAATGCAATTTAAAAAAAAAAAAAAAAAAAAAAAAAAAAAAAAAAATATATATATAATGTCATACATTCTGGATTCATTACAAATCAACTGAAATATTGCAAGCCTTTTATTATTGAAATATTGCTGATTATGGCTTACAGTTTAAGATTAAGATTCCCAGAATATTCTAATTTTTTGAGATAGGATATTTGAGTTTTCTTAAGCACAATATTCTACTTTTCTGAGACAGTCCTGTAGTTGTCAATTGCAACAGTTTTAGACATATGATCGTTTTTTGTTTTTACACAAAAATTGAACAATAGACAGCTGTACATGAAATAAAAGTAATAGTAAAAATAATAAATAAATAAAAAACGCTCACAAAAAAAGGGAGCAAAGCACAGTTGGGCTCAATTGTGTGTAAAAGAAAAAGAAATTATACAAATGTCTAAACTGAGCTGCGAGAATCTCTAGAGGAAACACAACGAGTAAAATAAAAGGAAAACGAAAAACCAAAAGCAAAACCACACATAATACCCACCCCTTCTACCTCCCATATTATTATTATTATTATTATTATTATTATTATTATTATTATTATTAAAGGTCTGTCTCAAAAAATTAGAATATTGTGATAAAGTTCTTTATTTTCTGTAATGCAATTACAAAAACAAAAATGTCATACATTCTGGATTCATTACAAATCAACTGAAATATTGCAAGCCTTTTATTATTTTAATATTGCTGATCATGGTTTACAGCTTAAGATTAAGATTCCCAGAATATTCTAATTTTTTGAAATAGGATATTTGAGTTTTCTTAAGCTGTAAGCCATGATCAGCAATATTAAAATAATAAAAGGCTTGCAATATTTCAGTTGATTTGTAATGAATCCAGAATGGATGACATGTTTGTTTTTGTAATTGCATTACAGAAAATCACAATATTCTAATTTTCTGAGACAGTCCTGTATAGACACGATACACATGCATGAGATGAAATGACAACCTAAACTGGTTTTGTCGGTTTCTTCAGCTTTTTACTTTCTGTTTTCAGAGCTATCATTATTATTATTATTATTACTATTATTATTAATATTATTATTACAGTTACTACAGTTATTGTTTTTATTTTGTGTAGCCTCATGAAACTTCATTTGTTCTTTTTGCATATTCTATTATGTTAAAAGGTGGCCAAGATCATCTTTATGCTTCAAGTCCAGACCTTTTCAGTCAAAATAATCACCATGTTGACCAAAGAAAAACCTGTAAATGTTTATTATCTCTGCTTATTGATTTTTCATGCTTATAATTGGCCGAAATAAAGACTAACTAACCAACCAACCTCCGGACCTTCTCATGGCATCACCCTTCCCATTTTTGTGCCAGAGCTGCCGTTTTTGGGAAACTAGACTTTCCCTTCGTTTAAAAGTTCATCGTACAGCTCAGTTGAGCCGTTTGAAATCCACCGTTCAGCTTGAAATAAAGGTTTTCATTTCATTCATTTTCATTTTATTCTTTATTTCATTCAAAAATAAAACAAACAATTCAATACAAACACAAACGTTCCTAAATTGTGAATGAAAAGGGATCAGAAAGAAGAATCTTATCTAATCTGCCCCTTTTCCCGAGAAATACATTTACAAATAACATAAATTTAAAATTTAAAAAACAACCAAGTAAATAAAAAACTAAAATGAAATACAATTACTGCCATCTATGGGGATTTCAATCAAATTTAACTAACATATTTCATTATATTTACTTAACATACAGGCTTTAATTGTTCTTTTGAATGTAATGTTTGATTTGGATTCTTTGTTTTCTTTTTTCAGATTGTTCCATAAACTGATTCCTTTCACAGAAACACAAAGTTCCATCAATTTAGTCCTGAATCTTGTTTTTTTTAAAGATCTCTGTTCCTTTTAAGTTATACTTGCTTTCTCTTTTTTCAAATCTTTTCTGAATGTTGATTGGTAAAGTTTTTTTATGAGCTTTAAACATAATTTACAGAATACTATATTCCACTAATTCAGGACATTTCAACAATTGTAACTGAAGGAATAATGTATTTGTTGGATCTCTAGATCGTTTTCTACTGATTATTCTTATGGCTCTTTTTTGCAAAATGTTGCAGGTTCAACGTGGAACTGATTTTACAAATATTCCAGGATTCAGACCAACGTGAGCTGGAACCCCATTCATTCAAATTTAAATAAATACTTAAATTATTAAATATTCTTCTAAATAAATGAATATGACAATGAAATAGATAAAAAATGTATTAATAAAATCTTTATAATCTGCCGTCATCAAGGTGGCTGGTAGCCTCTCAGGACGTCTGAGCTGCTTTTAGTCTCAGGTATTTTAAAGTATTCCAATCTTTTTCTATTTCTTCTCGTTTTCCTGTCCCTCATGGATTTCTGCAGAAGTTCACGACTGGACACACCCACATGTAAAACCACGCCCCTTTATTTGAATATAAGAACATGAAATAAAGTGTTGGGAAGTGTAATACGTAAACTGGGAATTCGAAAATAAAAGTGCCATCAAATAATAAAATATACAGATATGAAATAATTTGTAAAAAAGTTAAGATTTTATTCATTATTTTTTTATTTATTTCATTGTCATATTTATTTAAAAGAATATTTCATAATTTAAGTTTTATGTATTTAATAGAAAGCAGCACTAACAAGCTGCGATGCTCAGATCGGCCACCAGGTGGCAGCAAAGAGCCGTTTCTGCTCCACAAACAACTCACTCTTTCTGTACTTGAACTTTTTATTCTTTTGCAGTCTGTGGTTTGTTCTGCAGCTTTTCCATGCTTTAAAACAAAATCAAGACAAAAGTAGGTTCTGTTTCCACAGTTTTCTCATCTCTGTTGTTTCAACCTGCTAGAAGCGACTTCCATCCCGTCCTTCACTCTGGGGAGTTTAGCACCGTTAGATCTCTCTGGTGATTAAACCTGCCCTCACAACCCTGAGGTCACCTTCTGTGGTTATGGACGCCACGGTATGTACAAAATTCATTCAAGTAAAGTCAACTTAATTTTTGCAAGCAAAATGCATTATTTACATACAAAAAGTAAGTAGTTTATTTTATTTTATTTTTATTTATTTATTGGCTTTGTCTCGAACACAACAAAACCCAATCAAATTAAAAGCATCAGAATAAAAAAAAAATAAAAGCAAAACAATTTAACAGTCTCATTCAAAAGTAAAACACAAATCAAAACAATGTGTTCGAGAGGGAACAGGAGGAAGCAGAACGCTTATTTAGTCCTGTCCCTTCCTCACAATATCATATATAAACTATAAAAATTAAATAAAGTTAAAAGAAAAAAAAAAAAAATATAACAAAAAATAAATAAATACAACACAAACAACCAATAAGCAATATCAGTAATTATAATCATAATTGAACCGGTCTCCTCAATATCCTAAATTCCAGAGTCCATCTCCCAGTCACCTCTACACTGATCCACGAACAGCCTTGAATGCCGGCAGTTATATTTGTATCATATATAATCCATTCACAATAAAACAAAATAATAATCAAAGAAATACATATGTAATGTGAATTACTTTCCTTAGAGGTCCCCATTATTATACTTGTCAAGAATTGCTTTCTTGTATGTGTTTTTAAACTGTATAGAGTTAGTACTATGTTTGATTTTATCATCAAGACCATTCCACAAAGTTACCCCACAAACTGATATGCACATGGTTTTAAGAGTAGTACGTACACATGGTAGTTTAAAATGTAATTTTCCTCTCAGACTATATTGTCCTTCATTAGCTTGAAACATTTTTTGAATGTTTTCAGGCAGTGAATTATTTCTTGCTTTGAACATTATTATTGCTGTTCTAATTTTCACTAAGTCCATAAATTTCAAAGTCTGTAATTTAAGAAATAGAGGATTGGTGTGATCGAGATACCCAGCATGATTTATTATCCTTACTGCTCTTTTTTGCAATGTGCATATCCTTTGTAAGGTGCTCTTGTAAGTATTACCCCAGATTTCAACACAATAGATCAGATATGGTAATATGAGTGCACAGTACAGATTGTATAGTGTTGTTTGGTTCAAGATGTGTCTACATTTATTCAGCACTCCAATACTCCTTGCCATTTTAGAACACAGATACCTAATGTGGGCCTTCCAGCATAACTTGTGGTCTATTAAGACACCCAAAAATTTGTTTTCATAAACTCTTTCTAATACAACATTATTCATTTCTATTTGAACATCGTCATTCATTTTACGATTTCCAAATAACATAAATTTAGTTTTCTTCAAATTCAATGATAACTTATTTGTATCAAACCAACATTTTAATTTAACCAATTCATTCGTGACCACTTCCACGAGCTGTGGCAAGTCTTCTCCAGAACAAAACATATTTGTGTCATCCGCAAATACAACAAACTTAAGTACCTTTGAAACTTTACAAATATCATTGATATACAAAATAAAAAGTTTTGGGCCTAAGACTGACCCTTGTGGGACACCACAGGTAATATTAAGACTCTTAGACTTATGCTGACCCATCTGCACAAATTGACGCCTGTTTTTAATGTAGCTCTTAATCCAATCAAATGCAACCCCTCTTATGCCATGCCGATCCAGTTTTTTTAGTAGTATCTCATGATCAATTGTGTCAAATGCTTTTTTTAGGTCAACAAATATTCCCATAGCATATTTCTTATCCTCTATACAGTTTGTTATTTCCTCTACCAACTCAATTAATGCAATTCAGGGTAGTCTGGTTTGTTTTGTTTTTTTCTAATAATATTATTTAATATAGTCCATGTACTTTTTATGTTATTTTTATTATTATCCAATAATTTATTATAATAATCCTTCTTACATACCCTCATAATATTAGTTAATTTGTTTTTATATTTCTTATATTTAACCTCCGCCTCTTTTGTTCTATATTTTATAAAATGCCTATACAGAGTATTCTTTTTCTTACAGGCATTTTGCAGTCCCTTCGTCATCCAGGGGTTTTCAGAATACTTTTTGTTACTAGTACATTGTTTGATTGGACAGTTTTTGTCATATGCATTTTTGAATATGTCTAAAAATAATTCATACGCTTTGTTAACATCAGTTTCTTCACAAAGTACTTTCCAATTATAATTCATTAAGTCATTTCTAAATGCTGTTATCGATTCCTCAGATCTTACTCTCCTGTACTCAACTTCTTTACACGACCAGTTCCTTTTGTAGCTACATTCATGAATCACAAAGACAGGCAGGTGATCACTAATATCATTAACTAATACTCCGCTTACAGTATTGTCCATATTGTTTGTAAAAATGTTGTCAATCAAAGTGGCAGAGTGGGATGTTATTCTGGTTGGTTTTATGATTGTTGGAAATAAACCCATACTGTACATTGCCTCAACAAAGTCATCTGTCATTTTATGCCTGCTGGGATTCAACAAGTCAATGTTAAAATCCCCACAGACATATTTGACTTTTTGCTTTTCTTTAGTGAACACCTTTTCCATATTTTCTATAAAGATTCCAATGTTTGACCCAGGTTTCCTATACACACAACTGACAATTACATTTTTAATTTTTTCCATGCATATTTCAATAGTAATGCACTCCATTACATCATCAATGGTAACCGACATATTGTTCACAACCTTATATCTGAGGCCTTTATCAACAAATAGAGCCACACCTCCTCCAACTTTGCTTTCTCTACTAATGTAATTCAGCTCATATCCCTGCAAAACAAAATCTGTGCCTCTTCCTTCGTTAAGCCATGTTTCTGAGACGGCGATAATATTAAAATGCGTTTTGAACTGTGATAAATATTCTTTTATACTTTGGAAGTTTGTATATAAACTTCTGCTGTTGAAATGAATAATATGTATCCCATGTTCAATAGTAATATTATTGTTAAACTGCTTCTCTGTATAATAACAGCAACTGGTGTTTATATTTTTAAAAAGATTATATTCTGGATCTATATCCTGTTCATATTCTATTAAGTTTTGTCCCAGGTTGAGATGTTCAATATACTGAAAATCATTTATGTTATCAGACATGTTTGTGGTAAAGATGAGAACAATAGCAAAACAAACAAAAAGAACATTTAAAAATATCTAAACTAAACATTACTACCTATTCACTAGGTTATTCAGAATCATGAACATATTTGAACTAATGGTTACATAACTTATCCAGCTGCTCAGTGCTCCTAATACATATCACTTTGGCCTGTTCAGGACTACCATTTAATTTAACGAACACCTTGCAATTTGCAGTCCATGTGGACTGAATTTTTCCCTTCTTTTTCAGGAACCGTGCTTGTTTTGCTATATCAGCATTTACTTTAGTGAGATGCTCGTTAATATACACATTTGTGCCCTTCAATTTCCTGCCCTGCTTAAGCAGGTCAGTTTTGTTCTTTCTGTTAGCAAAACGGACAATGACAACTTGTTTGCCTTTTTGGACCTTTGATGGTATAATGTGACATGCTTCAATGTCCACCCTGTTTACCGAGATGTCATTGTCATGAAGGAAAGTTGTTACCTGTGCCTCTGTTGATTCATCATGTTCATCAGTGTCCTCTTGTTGCACTCCTTTCAGGGCCTTGGCATAAGATCGTGGCTTGATCGACAGACCAGTTATAATGACATTGTTCATTCTCGAGTACTGTTCTAAGTCCGATACTCGGTTCTCAAGGAAATTAATTTTGCTCTTTTGCTCCTCATTCTGTTTCTTGAGCTCTTTAATTTCATTCATCAGATTTAGTATTGAACGTTGCTGGTTGGCTATATTTGCCAGTTCTTCAGTCATCATGCTCACAGCATTCTTCAATTCCTCAATGTCTTTTTTAATTTCCTTAGTGGCCATCTTGCCACCAAAAGCCGCAATTTATACAAAGACTATTCTTTCTTGATCTACATCATAATCTCATGCAAAAAGTTGACTTATTTTTTTTAAGTAGATCAAGCAGAATATTTGTATCAGTGTGAGGATCTGGACCCTGAAGATCCCTAAGATCCCAAACCTCCACGAGAGTCTGGACCCAAACGCAAACTTTAGAAACCACAAACAGTCCTCAAACGTGGACACGGGTCCCGGATCCCAGTCCTGTCCCTGAAACCCCTGAAGCTGAGTCTGGAAAATTAGCAAACTCAATAAAAGCATATTAGCTATTATTCAAAGCAAAGGTAAAAAGCAAACAAAGAAGAATGTGCACGTGTGTGTGTGTGTGTGTGTGTGTGTGTGTGTGTGTGTGTGTGTGTGTGTGTGTGTGTGTGTGTGTGTGTGTGTGTGTGTGTGTGTGTGTGTGTGTGTGTGTGTGTGTGTGTGTGTGTGTGTGTGTGTACCGGTATGAACATATGCATGAATAGTATGTAGGATTTGATGTATAGACACGATACACATGCATGAGATGAAATGAAAAGTTAAATTGGTTTTGTCGGTTTCTTCAGCATCTTTTCACTTTCTGTTTTCAGAGCTATCATTATTATCATTATTATTATTATTATTACTGTCATTATTATCATTATTATTATTATTATTATTATTACTGTCATTATTATCATTATTATTATTATTATTATTACTGTCATTATTATCATTATTATTATTATTATTATTATTACTATTACTATTATTACAGTAATTATTATTATTATTATTATTATTTTGTGTAACCTCATGATACTTCATTTGTTCTTTTTGCTTATTCTATTCTGTTAAAATGTGGGCAAGATCATCTTTCTGCTTCAAGCCCAGACCTTTTCAGTCAAAATAATCACAATGTTGACCAAAGAAAAACCTGTAAATGTTTATTATCTCTGCTTATTGATTTTTTTATGCTTATAATTGACCGAAATAAAGATTAACTAACTAACTAAGTAACTAACTGGTCCTCACAAAGACACCAAATCCGAACACACGCCAGGGGGCGCGGCCGGGCTGGAGCCCCGCCCAGGGGGCGTGGTCAGCCTTGAGCCCCGCCCCCTCAGCTTATAAGAGGACACGGACCTGCAGGACCTGCAGTCCAGAGACCAGACAGAACCAGAACTAGACCTGGACCAGAACCAGACCTGGACCAGACCTGAACCTGAACCTGGACCTGAACCTGGATCAGAACTAGACCTGGACCAGACCTGATCCAAAACTAGACCGGATCCTGACCTGATCCAGAACCAGTGATGGTGGTGGAGGTAAAACCCCGCGTGGAGGTGATGGAGGGCAGAGAGCAGAACCAGAACCAGAACCACCAGAACCAGAACCAGCAGAGGGTGGAGGTGAATATCCTGCTGCTGGGAGCCAGACACGTGGGGAAGAGCGGTGAGAACACACACGTTTACATGTATACACACACACATATATATATATATATATATATATATATATATATATATATATATATATATATATATATATATATATATATATATATATATATGTATATATATATATATAAACACACACATTTACATGTATACACACATATATATAAACACACACACACAGGACTGTCTCAGAAAATTAGAATATTGTGATAAAGTTCTTTATTTTCTGTAATGCAATAAAAAAAACAAAAATGTCATACATTCTGGATTCATTACAAATCAACTGAAATATTGCAAGCCTTTTATTATTTTAATATTGATGATTATGGTTTACATTTTAAGATTCCCTGAATATTCTAATTTTTTGAGGTAGGATATTTGAGTTTTCTTAAGCTGTAAGCCATGATCAGCAATATTAAAATAATAAAAGACTTGCAATATTTCAGTTGATTTGTAATAAATCCAGAATGTATGACACTTTTGCATTACAGAAAATAAAGGACTTTATCACAATATTTTAATTTTCTGAGACAGTCCTGTGTGTATATATGTATATATATATATATATATATATATATATATATATATACACACACACCTGCAGGACTGTCGGGACCAGGATGGGTCTTTGTGGAGGTTTCTGCTCCAAGTGGATATATATATATATATATATATATATATATATATATATATATATATATATATATATATATATACATATATATATATATATATGCGTATGGAGACAGACAATCTATCTCTGATTTTTTGGTTTTTCTTTCTTTGTGATGTTAACTAAGTAATTGTGCAGACCGTCTGTTATTATTGTTCAATGTTGTTTTGAGGAAGTAGAATAAGATTTTCTTCTTCCTGCTCCTTTCTGGTTATGGAATATGCTTTTGATTGTGTTGTCATTTTACTTTGTTTGCATATTTCCATGATCGGAATAAATAGAAATGAAATTATTATTATTATTATTATTATTATTATTATTATTATTATTATTATTATTATTATTATTATTATTATTATTCAAGTTTCTGGATTTTAATCTTCTTTCCCAGTCGGATTTTAAAATGCAGCAACGTGTTTTAATCACAATATCAATACATTTTTGTGTGAAATCTGATGACCTGAAGTTCTGGTCCAGGTCCTGGTCCTGGTCCTGGTTCTGGTCCTAGTTCTGGTCCTGGTTCTGGTCCTGGTTCTGGTCCTGGTCCAGGTCCTAGTCCTGGTTCTAGTCCTGGTCCAGGACCAGGTCCAGGTCCAGGTCCAGGTCCTAGTTCTGGTCCAGGTCCTGGTCCTGGTCCTGGTCCAGGTCCTGATCCAGGTCCTAGTTCTGGTCCAGGTCCTGGTCCTAGTTCTGGTCCTGGTCCTAGTCCTGGTTATGGTCCTGGTTCTGGTTCTGGTTCTGACCCTGTCCTCTCCCCCCAGCCCTCACGGTCCGGTTCCTGACCCGGCGGTTCATCGGGGAGTACGGAGACATCGGTGAGATTCTCTTTATCATCCCCATATTTCACCAGGAAATGCAATATTACAGAAATTCCTATTTTTTAATGTCAACGCACATAATGTTTTGTCATTTTGGACCTTGACCAGTAAACCATGTTGAAATCTCGCATTGAAAAACCAGTATTGGAAATTAAGGTGGAATTTGGTCTAAATATGAACGTTTTAATAAATATGAATCTTTTAATAGCCGGTGAAACTTTCACTTTTGAACCAATTTTGAACTATTTTTCAACAGAGCCGTTTTTTCAACGTCTTTTCAACGTCCTTTAAACCTGAAAATGTGTACAAGTGAACTTGAACTTGGTTCCAAACGTGAACTGGACTCTAAATCCACGTCTTGCTCTTTCAGAGTCGGTTTACAGTCGGGTGGACAGAATCGACGGCCAGGACATCTGCATCAACATCTGGGACTCGCAGGTACGTCTGGTCCTTTCAATGTCCACTACACAAATGACCCAAAGTACAGGTGGAAATCCTCAGTGTAATACAAAAAAATAAATATATATATATAATATATATATATATATATATATATATATATATATATATATATATATATATATATATATATATATATATATATATATATATATATATATATATACAATTTTAACTAAAAACCAAGGACTAAAAGGTGTAGACAGAAGCCTAAACTTATGACGCCTCCCCTTTTCACAAAAAATGTTAAAAACTAGTGCAATGTCATTAATAAATATCATTCCATACAGTATTAGTATAAGCAATAATACAATAATAAAATAATACATACGCATACATACATATACATACACATGTCCATAGGCCCCTTTGAATTGTAATAACGTGCTACACATTTTCATTTCTGTATCTAAACTGTTCCACTACGGAAGAGTATCAGGGCCATGCAGGAGAAAAAATATTTGAGAGGAAGATTTTTTTTTCATTATGCACTTCGAGAAAAAAGTCGAAATGTTGAGAAAAAAGTCGAAATG
The DNA here is from genome assembly GCF_033807715.1 of Cololabis saira. Classification (NCBI taxonomy): domain Eukaryota; kingdom Metazoa; phylum Chordata; class Actinopteri; order Beloniformes; family Belonidae; genus Cololabis; species Cololabis saira. Next base: position 51,195,866 of record NC_084589.1, read on the forward strand.
TCGAAAGTAGTGTTGAAGTACAATTTCGTGAATAAAGTCGAAATTTCAAGAATAAAGTTGAAATAGATTTCGACTTTTTCTTGAAATTGTATTTCAACACTAATTTCGACATTTCAACTTTTTTCTCATCATTTTGAATTTTTCTCTAAAATTGTACTTCAACATTAATCTCAACATTTTGACTTTTTTCTCGACATTTTGAATTTTTTCTCGACATTTCGACTTTTTTCTCAACATTTCGACTTTTTTCTTGACATTTTGACTTTTTTCTCAACATTTCGACTTTTTTATCGACATTTTGAATTTTTTCTTGACATTTCGACTTTTTTCTCGAAATTTTGAATTTTTTCTCGACATTTCGACTTTTTTCTCGAAGTGCATAGTGAAAAAAAATTATACTTTTCCGTTTCCTTTTTCCGTAATTAACTCCTGTCACTGAGATGCATCGTTGTTTAACATGGGTTCTTTGTTTTCCTGATCATGGGGATCATATTTGTTCCCCATAGTTGCTAACTCTTAATAAACCACCGTGTTTTCTCCCCTGCAGGCCGGCCAGGACTCGGCCTCGGCCAAGCAGCTGCAGTGGGCGGACGGCGTGATCCTGGTGTACGACATCTGCGACGCCGCGTCCTTCCAGGCGGCGCGCCAGCGGCTGGCGCTGCTGCGGCGCAAGCCGGCGTCGGCGCGGCCGCCCGTGGTGATCGTGGGCAACAAGCGCGACCTGGCGCGGCACCGGCGCGTGTCCGGGGAGGAGGGCCGGCTGCTGGCGCTGTCGCAGCGCTGCGGCTTCTTCGAGGTGTCGGCGGCCGAGACCTACCACGGCGCGCTGCTCGTCTTCCACCGCCTGGTGCACCTGGTGCGGGAGACGCGCGCGCTGCGCAAGAGCTCGGCCGGCGTGCGCGGCATCGTCCGCAGCGTGTCCGCCGTGTTCGGGAAGAAACGGGCCGAGTAGGCCCCGGTACCGGTACCGGTTGTGAGGGGACTGACGTGGGTCCGGTGTTCTGTCCATCCATGCTGCCCTTTGTGATTCTGCACAGTCCATTTTCAAAGTTTGATTGGCCATAATTTCTTGCATCCCTTCAGTCCACGCTGCTCTTAACCAGGGCTGGGGATCAATTAAATTATCAAGATTCCATTCGATTCTGATTCTTGAGATTCAGAATCGATTATCAAGATTCGACTTGATCCGATTCCGATATTGATTTGGGTTAGTGTTATTAAAACTGTTTTTTGAGCAGTTGCATGAATTATATGACTGTAGTTCTGCAACATATTAATCCTAGTATTATATTGAGATTCAACAGCAAGTATTGCAGCTAATGATGCTGTAAGGACCAATCAGCTCCCAGAATGCTGATAGAACTGAAACAGAAACATCGTGGGGCAGAATTACCAAACAGACGTATGAAATTGTTTTTTTTCCCCCATATTCAGTTTTATTTTTTTTTTATTTTTGGTCTATTTCAGTTTTTTAATTTTTGAGAATTTGGTTTTTTGCATTTTATGCAAATGTAACCCCAAGACAGTATGTAAAGTAATGAAATATAGACAATTTATGCAATTATAACTGAAAACTTTAATGTTTTCATACCTTTAAACATATTTAAAGGCAAAAACATGGCACCAGTTATTCTAGTGTCCAAAAAAACATTTCTTTTTTGGGCATAAACAAAAAAATACCAAAAGTTGTAATGTAATGATGGAAAAAAAGCAAAAATCGATAGACAAACGCTATCGGTAGCATTTTTTGACAAGGCAGCAGAAATCGACAGAACACCGGTGCTGGTTCCGTGGGGACCGAGGCGGGTCCCGGACGGGCCCCGGGCGAGTCCCGGACGGGCCCTGGACGGGTCCAGGAGACGAGTCCTGGACGGGCCCCAGACGGGTCCCGGACAGGCCCTGGACGGGCCCCAGACGAGTCCCGGACAGGCCCTGGACGGGCCCCAGACGAGTCCCGGACGGGCCCTGGACGGGTCCAATAGACGGCTGAAGCAGGTTGACAGGACGGTTCTGGTGAAGTGTCAGTGGGTCGTGCTGGGCCTGGTGGCCCGGCAGAGACGGGCGTGGAGTTCAGTTCCTGGTTCTGGTCCTCTTGACGGGTCCAGAGTCGGAGAACCCCGAGGAGAGAACTGCTCCAGGTCCAGAACCTGGAGATCCAGGAGGAACGTGACTGGTTTTAATGGATGTGAAACATTGGAGCGTCTGAACGCTGCTCTTTCTGATCCAGCTGCTCCGTGACGTGTGTGATTGTGTTTATTTGAATGTTTGAAAAGTTTGAGATGAAACGTTGATTCAGACTCAGGACTGGTTTTCCTGCAGATCTACAATCTTGTATAAACCACAGAATTATGACTGAATATCAGCTCTAAACGGCAGATTCTGTGACTTTAGTCACCCGAACCGTTTACCGGAGTGATTCCTTGTGTATAGTTTGATTGTGTGACTTGTAAATATCCTGTATGATAATTAGCGGCAGGTTGACCCTTCCGCTCCAACCCTGTAATTGTGAGTGTAAATAAACGTCCTCTTGTTTTGATGCAGAACTGTGACGATGCAGCAAAACGTGTCTGAACTTTGAGTAAAAACTGAACAATTCAAGTCTGTTCTGAATCCCAGAAGCTTTATTTCAAACTTCATTACATGAAAAACTGAGAGAATTCACTGAAATGTAAATAAAACAAGGCTCTAATTTCTGACTTCCTCTTACACTTAAACCACTTAAACCAACCGAGCTCTCACAACCTTTCCAGAGACATTCTTGTTCAGGACAAAACCTTCCAAATGACTCAAAGCCTTTATCAGACTATAAACGCACATTTATTCATCTTAACATACAAGTATTAGGTATTAGTATGAGTATGAATATTAGGGCCAGGCAGGAGAACAATAAAAATAATATTTTAGAGGAGGAAGATTTTTTTTATAAATATGCACCTAGAGAAAAAAATCGAAATGTTGAGAAAAAAGTCGAAATGTTGAGAAAAAAGTCGAAATGACAAGAAAAAAGTCGAAATGTTGAGAAAAAAGTCGAAATGTCAAGAAAAAAACTCGAAATATCAAGAAAAAAGTCAAAATGTTGAGAAAAATGTCGAAATTTCAAGAAAAAAGTCAAAATATCAAGAAAAAAGTCGAAATTTGAGAAAAAAGTCAAAATATCAAGAAAAAAGTCGAAATGTTGAGTGGAAAAGTCAATGTTGAGAGAAAAAGTCGAAATGTCAAGAAAAAAGTCGAAATGTCGAGAAAAAAGTCGAAATGTTGAGAAAAAAGTCGAAATGTTGAGAAAAAAGTCGAAATGTCAAGAAAAAAACTCGAAATATCACGAAAAAAGTCGAAATGTTGAGAAAAAAGTCGAAATGTCAAGAAAAAAGTCAAAATGTTGAGAAAAATGTTGAAATTTCAAGAAAAAAGTCAAAATATCAAGGAAAAAGTCGAAGTTTGAGAAAAAAGTCAAAATATCAAGAAAAAAGTCGAAATGTTGAGTGGAAAAGTCAATGTTGAGAGAAAAAGGCGAAATGTCAAGAAAAAAGTTGAAATGTCGAGAAAAAAGTCGAAATTTCGAGATTAACGTTCAAGTACAATTTCGAGAAAAAAGTCGAAATGTTGAGAAAAAACTTGAAATGTCGACTTTATTCTTGAAATTGTATTCCTTTCCCTCAAATATTTTTTCTCCTGCAGGGCCCTAATTAGGGATGGGAATCGAAAACGTTCCCAGTGTTTCAATTCCTTGGAATCGTTTGCCTTTTTTGAAAACGATTCCCTTATCAATTCCAGTCGGCGTGAATGACGTCACCGCGCATTCGCAGCAGGAAAACACGGCGACAAAGCGGCATAAACGCTCGAAAGTTTGGTTACATTTTACCAAAAAGGATGACAACAGGGCGACTTGCAATACTTGCAAAAAGGAGAATTTTAATTCCTTTTGGAGAAGAATATTTATTTTATTATTATTTTGTATTTTATATTTATTTTCAAAACAAATCACTTGTATTTTTTTGTTCAAAGATACAAAACAAAGTTGATGCTAATCGACCTGTTTGTTCTCCTTTTTTCCAAATGAGAATCGATAAGAGAATCAATAAAGAATCGAATCGTTAAACAGAATCGAAAATGGAATCGGAATTGGAAAAATCTTATCAATTCCCATCCCTAGCCCTAATACTCTTCCGTAAGTCCAGAGTTAAACAAGAACGTACGTCTGTTATTGGCTGGTTAACCTGTCAGGGACCAAAGCAGCCTTAAAAACAAAACATTTGCTGCTAATTAAAGCATCACGTCCCCAAGTTCTTACTTTCATTCACCCTTTACTGCCAACATATTTCCTTCTAGCTGAACCTCAAACTAAAGTTTTCTCTCGCTATCGACTCAGAACGGGGCAAAAATGCAGGATATGAAAGTTTGTGAAGCATCTCGTTGTTAAATATGTCACTGAAACTACTTTTATCTCCCGACGTGTTTTTCTCGAACCTCTTATAGTCTAGGAACAAGTCTATAAAAGGCTTTAGTTTTCGAGAAACCCGAGGTAGAACCAACCACAACAATGATTTTTATTATCTTTAGGGTCTACTATTAGTTACATTGGATGTTGTGGTTTTAGATTTTGGGGCGAAATGTGTTTTTTTGGCTCTTCTTTAGAATTACTCCAAACTCTGAAATGGGGCCAAATTGGGCACTCTTTTCTGCATCAAACTTGCTGAGGTATGAACCAGTATTCAATAGCATTCAAGACAACTAAGTCATAGTATATTTTATATGGATTTATGTTTTTCTGATAAATGAGAGAAAAGTGAAGGAGTCCTATATGTTCTTATTACCAAAAAGTATTTGTGTAAGTAATTTCCGCCTAAACTAAATGTATGATTACAGTGCTATATTTCACTATTTTCTCAGGTAAATCATTTTGTGACTGTTTGATGATGGTGGACAGAGACCTGGTTCAAACCTCAGCAAGTTTGATGCAGAAAAGAGTGAGCATTCTCAAGTTATGGGCTTTTTTCCCTATTTCCCCTATTCGAACTGGCCCAATTTGGCCCCTTTTCAGGGTTTGGAGTAAAAAACAAATTTTCCCCCCAAAATCAAAATCCACAACATCCAATTTCACTAATAGGAGACCCTAAAGATAATAAAAATCATTGTTGTGCTTGTGTCTACGTCGGGTCGGGGGTATCTCGAAATCTGGGGGCCATTGTTCCTGGACTATTAGTTTTTATTCGGAGTTACGTCAAAGACGGAAACGATACTGAAATAAATACTGTAGATTAATTAGTTAGAACTCAGGTTTGATGTCTTTTTTGTTGCGGCATGAAATCTAATCAACCTCACGGATCTCTGAAACCCGTATCCTGCTTCTCTGATAACGTTCCCAGCTGTTTTATGATTTAGGCGTCCCACAGGGATCCGTACTCGGCCCACTCGTATTAGTCCTGATCTACACCACCTTTTGGGCTAGAACCATTCAGATGTAATGATTTATGCAAACACACACCTACACACACTTACACACACTTATAATTTGGTGTGTCAGATAACGTTCCCAGCTGTTTTAAGATTTAGGCGTCCCACAGGGATCCGTACTTGGCTCACTCGTATTAGTCCAGATCTAGTTTCACTTTCTGGGGTAGAACAATTCAGATGTAATGATTTATACAAACACATTAGTTGGTGTTCCAAGGTGAATAAAAAGTTCACATCTTGAATTCATTTATTAAAACTTTCAATGGATTCTTCAGCAAACAACCAATAAAATTAATTCTTAATTACTAAAGTCGAGAAGGAAAACTGTCCCTGTCAATCATCACACCTGAAATGGGCGTGTCACCAGTGGGAGGGTTTACTCGTGGCTTCGCTGAGGCATGATCAGGATCAGGGGCCGGGGCAGGATCAGGGAGCCGGGGCAGGATCAGGGGCCGGACAGGATCAGGGGCAGGATCAGGGGCAGGATCAGGGGGCAGGATCAGGGGGCCGGGCAGGATCAGGGGCCGGGGCAGGATCAGGGGGCAGGGCAGGATCAGGGGCCGGGCAGGATCAGGGGCAGGATCAGGGGCAGGATCAGGGGGCAGGGCAGGATCAGGGCAGGATCAGGGGCCGGATCAGGGGCCGAGGCAGGATCAGGGGCCCGGCCGTAACGTGGCGACGCCTCCGCGTTTCAGCACCAAAACACCAACCAGCACCAGCTGAGGGAGCGACGTCTCGTCGTCGGGGACCAGGTCAGGAGGCGGGGACTCGTCGGGGACACGGGTTAGGGGCGGGGCCCGGGTTAGGGGCGGGGCCCGGGTTAGGGACGGGGCCCGGGTTCTGTCTAGGCCTCGGCGGTTTCCATGGCGATGGCGGCGGCGTTGTCGGGGGGGCTCAGGTACTCGAAGGCCTTCTGGCTCTGGGAGATGAACTGCTTGAGCGGCGTGAGCAGCAGCTCGGTGGCGGACGGCCGCCGCAGGGTCCTCCCGTCGGAAGGGGAGGCCCCGCCCTCCGCCTCGGCGTTGGGGGGGGGCTCCTTGGCGCTGGAGCGCCTCCCGTTGGGGGGGTCCTCGGACCCCCTCTTGGCCAGAGACTGCAGGCTCCGGCGGCGGCGAGGACGGCCGTCCATCGCCTTCAGGAAGAGGCTGTTAGCCGAGCTGCGGCGGGACGAGCCGTCCGAGGAGAAGTCGTCCTGGTTCAGGAAGTCCTCCACCTCCTGGGGGGACGGCTGCTCCAGCTGGAACACAACAGTTTACTCAATAAATACACATCGTCATAGCAACCTATCTGATAGCGTAAGTAAGTAAACCAAGTTAACTGGACTTGTGAGAACAGTCTTGAGAGGTTGGGAACGTCGGAGTGGAGTCGGATGAGGGGACTGGAGGATCTGGTTCTCCCTCTCAGTGTAAGTAATACACCTTTTCCACCAAACAGGTTCCAGGGCTGGTTCTGGTTCTGGTTCTGGTTCTGGGCCAGTGCTGAGTTTGGAACCAGTTTTTCTGTTTCCACAGACAAAGAACTGGCTCAGATTCCAAGGTATATCTTACGAATGTTCCTACGGGAGGGTCGGGGTTGGCGTAAAGATACGCACATTTTTCGGTTAGTTTTTTCTTTTTAAATCCCAACCTTTGCGCAGAAGGTGCTTGCACATCTTTCAAGCCCTGTTTTGTGCACAAGCAAGCTTTATTAATGAGGCCCCAGGAATCCCCCCCCTCCAATTAGAAGAAATCCTGCAATCATAAATCCAATTATGAAGCATCTTCAACGTCCTCGACAGACAGAATCTGGAGGCACAACGGTTTCCAATGTTTCCAGGAATCCATTGTATATCCAGCAAAAAATGTCCCATCGGGGCAGGAGGGCTCCCTTACCCCCCGACTTCTCGTCGCAAAAATTTGGTCAATTGTGCTGAGAGACCAGTTAATCAATTCCATGATTGTAGAGTTTCAGAGGAGTGAAAAGGAGAGACTCTGAAGACGAGACAGGACAAAAAGCAGTAGCAGGGCAGATAGATAAGGGAGAGGAGCAGAAAAGCGTCCGCCTTCGCCGAGAGCCGGAAGAAGAGAAGCATGAAGCATGAGCATGAAAACATTCATATCTCCAGTGAATTTATTAAAACTTTCAAAGGATCTTTCAGCAAACGACCAATAAAAAACACGGGACTCACCATGTTGTAGAGCGGCGTGCTGTTGACCGCCAGCTGCAGCAGAACCTCGGACAGTTCCCTCAGGTCTCGGATCAGCTGTCGGACCTGGACCGGCAGGTCCTGGACCCGCCGGACCGGCGTCAGCTGGGACAGGGCGGCGGCCCGGTCTCTGATTCCCCTGACGGCGAGCTCCCGGAGACCCTCGGCCCGGTACAGCAGCGCCACCACCAGGCTCTGCAGGTACTGCAGCAGCTCACCGGTCACACCCAGAACCAGACCCAGAACCAGACCCAGGCCCACCTGCAGGGGACAGACAAGTGAGACGCTCGGACCGACACGTCGCTCTGGAAATATCACACTGTTCTGCTCACGGAAGAGTATTAGGGCCAGGAGAAAAATGAAAATAATATTTTAGAGGCGGATGATTTTTTTTTCATTATGCACTTCAAGAAAAAAGTCAAAATGACGAGAAAAAAGTTGAAATGTCGAGACAAAAGTCAAAATGTCGAGAATAAAGTTGAAATGTTGAGAAAAAAGACGAAATTTCGACTTTATTCTTGAAATTGTATTTGTCGTGGTTGGTCCACCAGCCTTCAGTGGTTTTCCACTCCCCTCTCTCCTGCTCACTCCATCTGCCAGCCACGCCCACCTCGTTAGCCACGCCCAGCTCGTTAGCCACACCCACCTTGTCATTCATCCATTCACCTGCTCTCCCAGCTGCAGCTCCTCAACAATCAGGACAGCATAAAAGCTCCTCTCTCCTGCACACTCACTGCCAGATCGTCACACTGCTTAGATGCAAGACCTTCCAGCATTCCCCGTCTTGACCTCACGTTGCCGACCCTGCCTCTTCCTGGACTCTGCCTTGTCTCCGGTCTTGCATTCTTGCATTCCTGCCTGCTCTTCGTCCCTGTTCTGGGTAATAAAGCAAACTAGACAAACTACCACCATGTGCTCCGTGTGCTGCATTTGGGTCCAAAACCTCACCTCATAACAGTACGACCAGGCCAGTCGTGGACCATCCGGCCCAACAGAACGGGCCAGCCAGCATGGACCCACCAGGAAAGAACGTGGATCTGAGCAGCCCCACCCCGTCCTGGTGGGGGTCCTGGACATAGCTCTTCCTGTTCCTGAGGTGGTCTCGGACGCATCCCAGCCTCTTCCGCCTTCTGGGGAACACGCCTGGCTCGAGATGGGCCCAGGAGTCTCCAGCTTCAGGAGAAAGGACGGCGGCGGCAGTCCCAGCCTGTACCTGCTCCGGCGGTGGTCCCGGACACCTTGACCCCAGTTCCTGTTCCTGCTCCGGCGGTGGTCCCGGACACATCGACCTCGGTTCCTGTTCCTGCTCCGGCGGTGGTCCCGGACACATCGACCTCGGTTCCTGTTCCTGCTCCGGCAGTGGTCCCGGACACATCGACCTCGGTTCCTGTTCCTGCTCCGGCAGTGGTCCCGGACACATCGACCTCGGTTCCTGTTCCTGCTCCTGCGGTGGTCCCGGACACATCGACCCTGGTTCCTGTTCCTGCTCCGGCGGTGGTCCCGGACACATCGACCTCGGTTCCTGTTCCTGCTCCGGCGGTGGTCCCGGACACATCGACCTCGGTTCCTGTTCCTGCTCCGGCGGTGGTCCCGGGCGCATCGGCCCCTGCTCCTGTTCCGGACACACCTCCCCATGTTTCCCTGCTGAGACCCGTGGGCTGAAGCGAGCTCAGCCCTCTGGCCGTCGCCCCGCCTCCCACCCGAATCATTGTTGGACGCCCCGCCTGCGCCGTTTCCCCGACAGGCCGGGTAGAACGCCGAGGTGCGTTCGTTGAGGGGGGAGGGGGTACTGGACGCACCTCAGCCGGTGCCGATGACCCAGTGTCCCCCGAAGCCGGCCCCTGGGATTCCTAGTCCCCTGAAGCCGGCCCCTCGGGTTCCTAGTCCCCTGAAGCCGGCCCCTCGGGTTCTTAGTCCCCCGAAGCCGCCCCCTCAGATTCTTAGTCCCCCGAAGCCGGCCCCTCGGGTTCTGTCTGACCCGCCTGCCAAGCCCCGAAGACGGCCCCCTGAACTTTGATTGTGTGTTGGCCTGGTACATTCTTCTCGACATTTCGTGGAAGATTTTTTTTTCATTATGCACTTCGAGAAAAAAAGTCGAAATGTCGAGGAAAAAAGTTGAAAAGTCGACTTTATTCTTGAAATTGTATTTCAACATTAATCTCCTCATCTCAACTTTTTTCTCGACATTTCAACTTTTTTTTAAAATTGTACTTCAACATTAATCTCGACATTTCGACTTTTTTCTCGACATTTCGATTTTTTTCTCGACATTTCAACTTTTTTCTCGACATTTCAACTTTTTTTTTCGACATTTCAACTTTTTCTCGACATTTCAATTTTTTCTCGAAATTGTATTTCGACATTTATCTCGACATTTTGACTTTTTTCTCCACATTTCATGGAAGATTTTTTTTTCATTATGCACTTCGAGAAAAAAAGTCGAAATGTTGAGAAAAAAGTTGAAATGTCGAGGAAAAAAGTTGAAACGTCGACTTTATTCTTGAAATTGTATTTCAACATTAATTTCAACATCTCGACTCATTTCTCGAAGTGCACAATAAAAAAAAGATCTTCCCCTCTCAAGTATTTTTTCTCCTCCAGCCCTGATACTCTTCCAGCTCGGACCACGTGCCGGGTTTTCACGTGCTCAGCTTTTTAACCGAACCATTGTTTGGTTCCATCTCTCCCCCTTTTGTTCTTCCTCTTCATCCTCCTCGTCCCGGTCCAGCAAATGTAAAATGTTTTGATCCTTTTGTTCCCATGTGTTTGTTTTATTTTGCAGGATATTTCAGGCCGTGGGTTCGAGCACAGAAAACAGTTTTTCTGATCTAATTAATGAGGTGTGAGCAGTTAAAGTGGCTCCTCTGTTGTCTGTCTGCAGACAGCTCTCCGTTGTTCTGCTGATCCGAGCTGGAGTCCAGCTGGCACCGCCGAAGGTTCCCAGGAGGCCCGGAACAAAACCTGGACCCGAACCGAGACCTGGAACCGAACCAAGACCTGGACCCGGACCAAGACCTGGACCCCGACCAAGACCTGGACCCCAACCAAGACCTGGACCCCAACCAAGACCTGGACCCCAACCAAGTCGGAGCTGCACGTGAGGACGTGAGCGCCGCAGGAGCTCGGGAGGAAACACGACAGGAATCTCACGTTTATGGAGCAGCAGGAACAAGTTCAGGACCGGGTTTTGATGGACCGCCGGCCGAGTATACAGGTCCAGGATTTGGATCCGGTCAGGAACCAGTCTGGAAACAGTCTGGAACCAGTCTGGAACCAGTTTGGAGAGGAGAAAAGTGTGCGATGACACGTCCATAAACCAAATAATAATAATAATAATAATTAAAGCTGCACTCACTCATGGCCACCGCCCCCCGGGTTCGCCCCACATTCCTAGGTCAATAATACTATAAAAAGTGCCTTTGGTGTTCACATAAAACTCAACTTATCATCATAAGCATATCAGAAATGACATCATCCATGACTCTCTATGTCAAACCATTCAAAAGTTATGGCCGAAAATAGGAACTATGAAATATCGACCAATTAGACAATGGGGGGGGGGGGGGGGGGGCGCTTTTTGGCGTCTAGCGTCACCACGGTAACGCTTGTGACTGAGAAAAGTAATGCGCATCGTCGCAGGATGGAGACGCACATTTTGATGTATAACACACCTGGGTGCACGTTACGGTTCGGGCCATGTTAACTGCCGAAGGAATGGCATAAATTGCGCCAAAATTACATGATTAATTCAAAATGGCCAACTTCCTGTTGGGTTTCGGCCATGGCGCCAATAGACTTTTCTTTAAGTTGTGACATGATACAGGTGTGTACCGATTTTCGTGCATGTACGTCAAACCGTATCGTGGGGCTTGAGGCACAAAGTTTTCTAGGGGGCGCTGTTGAGCCATTAGGCCACGCCCATTAATGAAACCATTAAATATCACATTTTTCACCAGGCCTGGCTTGGTGCAAAATTTGGTGACTTTTGGGGCACGTTTAGGGGGAAAAAAGGCCCTCCTTTCGTAGGAAGAAAAACGAAAATAAAAACAAGAAAAATAACAAGAACTCCTCCAGATACAATAGGGCCTTCACACTTATACTAGTATACTAATAATAATTCCCGTCGTCTTCACAGGTATTTGGGTCAAAGACAGCTGGTCGTCACCTCAGACGTTCTGATACACAGCCAGATCAGCACGTGAGACACACACACACACACACACACACACACATACAGCATACCACCGATGTCCTCATTAGAGTGAACAACAATAATCTGCTGCAGAAACGTGATCAGCTGGAACAATAAAGAGCTTCTGTTGTTTTCAGAGACTCAGAGAGAAGAGAAACAAACCTGCTCACTAACGACTCTCACTAACGACTCTCACTAACGATGCCAGCATGAACGGTTCTGTCCTGAGCAGAGAAACGCTCACGTGCAGGTCCGGGTCCTGGATTCTGAGCTTGGGTTCATTTACAGCCGTCATGGATTTGAAATGTAGCTATTTAGACCAAAAAATGTGTTTTTTATTATTTCGTTTATTTCGGCATGTTTATATAGACACATTTCATCTCCAGAACATTATACATTGCATACTCAGCACATGACGAAAAGGGTACGGGAGAAGCTGACGCTTATCAAAGTCCCGCCCCGTTCTATGTAAGATTCATGATCACATCAACAACAGAATTCAGTAAGATACATAGTTTACCACATAGCAATTTGTCTAATTTCATCCTTCACAGTCCAGATAGCATGTATGTTTGTACACGTGTCCAGTCCACTCATCCTGATCACCGTTCCTGTGATTTACTACTGTGTCCACTGTTCAGTTATTTTTATGTGCAAGTCTCTTTTTGCATGCAATCCAATTTGCAATGGAGGTGTGTGTGTCAATGCAGATTTTGATTAGTCGCTGTCCTCTGGCTCTCTAGCCGCCACAGCCTTTGCCCCCTCCGCTCGTACTGACTTCATCTCCTCACGAGCTTTGGACACATCCGACCATACACTGGTCAGTCTCCCCTTGATGTCAGAGAGGCCAGAGAGCAGCTTTGCCTGATCAGCTCTCACTTTTCTCAACTTTTGTAGCATCCAGACCCCGCCAAGCCCTAGGATCACCAGGCCCACCGTCATGCCCGTGAATATATAGACGTCTTCCACGTCTTCCATATCCAGCACCCCAAGACACACCACTTTCCATTTATTCCAACTGTCCATAGTGTACCCCGCCAAGAATGTCCCATATATATATATATATATATATATATATATATATATATATATATATATATATATATATATATATATATATATATATGTATATATATTTTATATATAGTGCAGAGTTTGATATTTTGGTTTAGTGTAAATATTAGAGAAGTTACCCAAGTGTTTGTATTTAAGGGCAATAATTCACCATATGGGCCACCAAATTGACTGGTTCTGATTTATTAATTTTCTTAATATACTATTATATATTATTATACTATTATTATAGCATTTACTGAGGGTTATATATAAATATATTAGGGGTGTAACGGTACATGTATTTGTATTGAACCGTTCGGTATAGCGTGTTCGGTTCGGAACGGAGGCGTACCGAACAAGTTTCCACACGGACATATTAAGTAGAGGACCGCACGTTGTGGAGCAGAGCGCTGCTGCAGCTGCACATAGGCAGTTGCGCTCACACCGAGAAACAACAAGCAACAGTTGTAGCCGACGTCATGGCTAATGCCGCTAGTATTGGCAATAAGCCAGAACTCGAGGACCCTCCCGCGACTTTAAGGTTTCCCGTCTGGGAACATTTCGGCTTCCCGGTGACATATAAACAGGGACAAAGAAATGTCGAGTGAAAGCCATCAGGGCTAAAGATTGTGGGGGGGGGGGGGGGGGTTAAAAGTTAACCTGAGAGACTTGAAACTGTTCAGTGTTGCATTTGTTCAATTTTGCACATTTGATGTAGAAAAGATTTGTTTTTAAGATTTTGTTGTTTATAAGTCTGAGCCTTATAAATGTTTTTTTTTTTTTTTGAAAGATTTTTTGGGCTCTAGTGGCCCTTTATTGAAGATGCAGACTGGAAAGGGGTAGAGAGAGAGAATGGGGACGAAATGCAGCAAAGGTGGGAAGGCTGGGATTCGAACCTGCGACCGCTGCAGGAGGAGGACTGTAGCCTCAGTATATGAGCCACTGCTTAACCCACTGCGCCACCGAGCGGCCCTTATAAATGTTATTTAATCTGAGCAACAACTTTAAACTGTTCAGTGTTGCAACTGTTCAATTTTGCACATCAGGGAGATATTTTTTTTTTAAGTCTGAGCCAATGTTATTTTGTGTGTGTGTAATAAACAACTAACACGTTTATATTTTTTTGTTTTCTTACTGTACCGAAAATGAACCGAACCGTGACCTCCAAACCGAGGTACGTACCGAACCGAGATTTTTGTGTACCGTTACACCCCTAAAATATATATATATATGTATATATATAAATATATATATATATATATATATATATATATATATATATATATATATATATATATATATATATATATATATATATACCATGAACCGGTTCCCAGCTGAGGCTGCAGGACTGGGGGTCGGCTAAAGTCAAAGGTCAGGGGTCAGATTTCCCAGAATTCTTTGAGGCGTCTCCATTTTACAGGTTAAAGTACAGTATACATGAATCCAGCAAAAACCGGAAGTCGAGCGGCCGGCATTACTGCGGTGGCGGCTCCCTGCCAGGCTCTCTTAATGTATTTGTATCATCAGAAAACTCCTGTCCCGTCGCGTGCATTTGTTTCGATAGTGAATGAAGACGGGACGGACTTTCAAAACTACTTTTCTGTTTCACCAAGTGAACAGACGGAACGCAAAAAAAAAGATGTTAAACTGCTGGAAAGGAACTGGAATTTACCGAGATACCTTAAACAAGGAA